>NC_029785.2:109055235-109074444 GCF_000816755.2 Arachis ipaensis | reverse complement strand
ATGAGTAGTTTCCTTACTTGATGGGGAGTTGATTAAAAGGAATTCTTGAGTTGGAAGGATTGAAAGAAAAATTTGTAATTGGGTTAAATGTTGGATTGCTATCCTGTCACCAATGCCAATCCCTTTGAACTAAGTGGGTTGCAACTTGTGAACAGATCTGGCATTCCAGCTTGTTTGACTTTTCCTTACTTGGTAAAGGATAACCAAACAGAACAACCATTAATTATAAATTAATCTTACATTCACTCCACCAATAATAGAAATTCCAACCAATCATCTCCCAGTCAAGACTTTTATTCATATTATTTAACTTTCCTCAATTTACATCCCAATTTACTTAGCTCAACTTCTTGGAACATCTGATTAATAAGATAGCACACTTTTCTGCAACTCGTTGGGAGACGACCTGGGACTTAAAACTCCCAGTAATTTTTAATTTAATTCTCTGTGACATATTTCTAAATTGATAGGCAGATTTTCGGGGAGTTAAGAACTATACTTGCAACGTAACCATTTTAATAATTTTTAATTCACCAGCTTCTGCGTCTCATCAATTTTTGGCGTCGTTGCCGGGGAGTTGCAATAGAGTGCTAATTTTATTAATTAGAATTTATTTATTTGCATTTTTTTTATTTTGCTACTATGAGCTGCATGTTTCTTCCGTCAAATGACGCGTTCACTTCCTGATCCGCGCTTGCTAATATTCGATCCCGAAATTGAAAGGACAATTTCACGAATAAGGCGAGAACAGCGTCGGTTAGCCCACTCTGAGGGCGGATCTGAAAGTGAATCTGAGGAAGAAACCAGCCTCCGTTCTACTGATTCGGTTGTTTTATGTGCAGAAAACATGGCAGCTAGGAGAGTTACCATCCAGGAGGAAGGAGCCCCTAATTTTACAATGCAACCGTTTCAAGCGCATCATCCGGCGGTAGCTACAGATTTTGAAATAAAACCCGCACTGCTAAATTTGATGCCCAAGTTTCATGGCCTACCTGCTCAAGAGCCTATCAAGCACTTGAGAGATTTCTAGGCAGCCTGTTCTACTGTCAGGCATGATGGCACTGATGAAACTTCAATTTTGCTGAAAGCTTTTCTGTTTTCTCTTGAGGGAAAAGCAAGAGAGTGGTACTACACTCAACCTCTAGCAAATGTATCCAACTGGGATACACTCAGAAAGGAGTTTCTGGAGAAATTCTTCCCATCTGAAGTTACTGATAAGCTAAGGAAGGATATCTTCACAATTGTTCAGGATGACAATGAGACTCTCTTTGAATACTGGGAGCGCTTCAATAATCTTCTGGAAGCATGCCCCCACCACATGATTGACAAGATCGTGCTACTCAGCTATGTTACACAGGGTATGAGGCCCCAAGATAAGACCATACTGGAAAGTGCCAGCAATGGGTCTATGAAGAAGTACAAGACCACTGATGAAGCTTGGCAATTGATCAGTGATTTAGCTGAATCCACTAGGAACCATAGACAAAAGCAAGGCCGTTCAAAAGCTGTTGTAGAAGTATCTTCTAGCAGAGAGACTGCTGCTCTAACTCAAAGCATCTGTGAAATGACCAACTTACTGAAGCAAATACAGTTGAATCAACAAGCTCAGCAAGCTCAACCTCCACCACAGCAAAACCAACAACTAGTCCCACAAAGAATTTGCGGAATCTGTGCTGATTATAGCCATTACATTGATGAATGCCCGCAGCTCCAACAAGAAGACAACATGGTGGCATCCACTCACAACTTCTATGACCGCCCCAACCAAGGGTACAATCAAGGTGGAAATAATAACCATGGATGGCAGGATAATTCAAACCAGAATTGGAGGGACAACAATAACAGAGGAGGCAGAGATAATCAGGAAAATCAGAGGTGGAACAATAACAACAACAGGTAGCAAAATCAACCTTACAGAGCACCTCACCTGAGGCAGAACCAAGGACCACAGAACAATCAGCAGCAGACCTCTCAATTTACCCATTCTTCTTCACCTTCTACTGAAGACCTACTGCAATCTTTTGAGAAAAGACAACTGGCCATGGAAAGTAACATCATGAATAGTATTAATGCCAGTCTGAATGGTTTCACTTCTACTATGCAAGCTTTTATGACACAGCTTGGATCAGCACAAAATTCCAGTAACCAACCTTCAAGCACCACTGGCATCCCCTTTCAACCATTACCCAATCCAAAGGGAGGCATTAATGCTATCACCCTGAGGTCCGGAACCACACTGCAGGAGAGGATTCAGGAGGAACCAAGCTCACCAGAATACGCCTCAGCTGAAGAGGTGGTAGAAATTGAAGATGTTGAAGAGGAAGAGGATATACAGGACATAGCAGAAGAAGAGATAGCTCAACCACAGGAGGAAGCACCAAAAAGCGCAGGCACCACAGAAAACACTACTCCCATTCCATTTCCACAACTTGCAAGGAAGCCCAGGAAGCAGCTAGACCCCGATCCTAAAATGGTAGAGATATCCAAAAAGGTTGAGGTAACTGTTCCCCTTTTTGATGTTATTCAGCAGGTACCTAAATATGCAAAGTTTCTAAAAGACTTATGTATCCATAAAGACAAAATCAACGAATTAGAAACTATTTCTTTAGGTAGTTCTATATCTGCTTTAATGGGAGGATTACCTGAAAAATGTAGTGATCCAGGTCCTTGCATAGTTAGTTGTACTATTGGTGGTGTAGTAATTTATGATTGCATGTGTGATTTAGGAGCATGTGTCAGTATAATGCCTTTGTCTATATATGATGTTTTGAGGCTCCCTCCCTTAAAAAGGTTGGCAGCTCGTTTTGTGTTAGCAGATAAAAGCATTATTACAGTGGCTGGAGTTGCTGAAGATGTTTTGGTGAACATTAAAGGGCTCACATTTCTCACTGATTTTTATATCTTGGAGATGCCCCACAATGATTCAGATAAGCCATCATCAATCCTACTTGGAAGACCATTCCTGAAGACATCAAAATTCAAATTGGATGCTTTTTCAGGAACATACTCCTTTGAAATAGATGGCCGCATAGTAATCTTCAATCTGAATGGAGTCATTGACAATCCCCCAGAAGATTGTTCTATCTTCCAGTGTGATGTCATAGACGAAAGTGTGGCTGAAATTCAAGAGGAAGAGTTTGAAGAGAGGCACACTGGACAAGGTCCCAGTGTGGAGACCCTCTTAACTGACAGTGAGGGCACTTCGCCATTTTCACAAGCCCCAGATAATCTAGAGCCTGCCCATGATCAAAAGTTAGAATTGAAACCTCTCCCTCCACATCTCAAATATGCTTATCTTGAGGATGAGCAGAAGCTTCCGGTTATTATTGCAAGGGAACTGACTGCTCAACAAGAAGAGCAGTTACTTGATGTACTGAGGAAGCATAAGAAGGCAATTGGGTAGAGTTTGGCAGACATAGTGGGAATTAACCCTCAAGTATGCGAGCACAGAATATTTCTAGAAGAGGGAGCAAGACCTATCCGTCAACCCCAGAGAAGATTGAATCCCACCATCTTGGAAGTTGTCAAAAAGGAAGTGACCAGACTATTGGAAGTAGGTATCATATATCCCATTTCAGATAGTGAATGGGTAAGCCCAGTACAAGTGGTGCCCAAGAAATCTGGAGTCACTACAGTGAAGAGTGAGCATGGAGAGCTCATAGCAACTAGAGTTCAGAATGCTTGGAGAGTCTGCAGTGATTACAAGCGTCTCAACCAAGGTACCCGTAAGGATCACTACCCACTTCCATTCATTGATCAAATGCTGGATCGCCTGTCAGGTAAATCATATTATTGCTTTTTAGATGGTTACACAGGTTATTTCCAGATTCATATAGCTCCTGAGGATCAGGAAAAGACTACTTTTACATGTCCTTTTGGGACCTATGCTTATAAGAGAATGCCCTTTGGCTTGTGCAATGCACCAGCTACCTTCCAAAGGTACATGATGAGTCTTTTCTCTGATCTTATTGAGGATTGTATGGAAGTTTTTATGGACGATTTTAGCGTTTATGGTGATTCTTTTAGCCTTTGCTTAGATGGATTATCTCGAGTATTAGATAGATGTGTTAACACAAACCTTGTATTGAATTTCGAAAAATGCCACTTTATGGTAAAACAAGGGATTGTATTAGGAAATGTGGTATCTAATAATGGTATTTCTGTAGACCCAGCAAAGGTGAATGTTATTTCTAGTTTACCTTACCCCTCTTCTGTGAGGGAAGTTAGTTCGTTCATTGGCCATGCAGGTTTCTACAGGAGATTTATTAAGGACTTTAGTAAGGTGGCACTTCCCTTGTCCAGATTACTGCAGAAGGATATTGAGTTCGAGTTCAGTGAGGATTGCGAACAAGCGTTTGATAAGCTGAAGACTGCTCTAACTCAAGCCCCAATTGTGAGAGGACCAGATTGAAGTCAGCCGTTTGAAATCATGTGCGATGCTTCCAACCATGCAGTAGGAGCAGCGCTGGCTCAGCGCGAAGGTAAGGATCCTTTTGTTATTGCCTATGCGTCTAAGACTTTAGACACTGCCCAGTCCAATTATACTACTACTGAGAAAGAGCTTCTGGCTATTGTTTTTGCTCTGGATAAATTCCGAGCTTATTTACTTGGTACTAGAGTAGTAGTGTATTCGGACCATGCAGCTCTAAAGTATCTATTAGCTAAAAAGGAATCCAAACCAAGACTTATACGTTGGATACTGCTGTTACAAGAATTTGATTTAGAAATAAAGGATAGGAGTGGTAATCAGAATTTAGTAGCAGACCACTTGAGTCGCCTTGAACATATTAAGGATGATTCTACTCCTATAGATGATAATTTTCCTTTTGACAACCTGCAAGCAGTATCTGCGGTAATCCCTTAGTATGCACCTGTTGCTAATTATTTAGTTAGCCGCACATTTCCTCCACATTTTTCTAAACATCAAAGAGACAAGCTAAAAAGCGAGTCTAAATATTATATATGGGATGACCCATATTTATGGAGATGTGGCGCTGACCAGATAATTAGACGTTGTGTGCCTCAATCAGAATTCCAGTCCATTTTAGAGGCCTGTCACTCATCTGAGAGTGGAGGACATTTTGGCCCTCAAAGAACAGCTAGAAAGATCTTAGACTGCGGATTCTGGTGGCCTACTCTTTTTAGAGACGCTGCTGAGTTTTGTAAATCCTGCCCCCATGCCAGAAATTTGGTAATATATCTAGGAGGGATGAGATGCCTCAACAATATATGCTCTTCTGTGAAATTTTTGATGTTTGGGGCATTGACTTCATGGGTCCATTTCCAAATTCTAATGGATATTTTTATATATTGTTAGCTGTGGATTATGTTTCCAAATGGGTAGAAGTAATTCCTACCCGCACTGATGATGCTAACACTGTTGTTTCCTTTGTGAGAAACCATATTATATGTCGCTTTGGATCACCACGAGCAATCGTGAGCGATCAAGGCACCCATTTTTGTAACAGGAGACTAACAGGATTGATGAAGAAGCATGGGATAATCCATAAAGTTGCAACAGCTTACCATCCCCAAACTAATGGGCAAGCCGAGGTATCAAACAGAGAAGTTAAGCGTATCTTGCAAAAGATAGTAAAGCCTCACAGAAAAGACTGGAGCACCAGGCTACAAGATGTACTGTGGGCATATAGAACAGCATACAAGACGCCCATTGGGATGAGTCCCTTCCACTTGGTTTATGGAAAAGCTTGTCATCTCCCAGTTGAAATAGAACACAGAGCCTTCTGGGCAGTTAAGGAGTGCAACATGGGAATTGAGAACGCCGGGGCTGAAAGGAAGTTGCAACTGCAGGAACTGGAGAACCTTCGCCTAGAAGCTTATGAGAACTCCAGAATTTACATGGAAAAGATGAAAGTTGTGCATGATCAGAACATCAAGAAGAAAAAGTTTCAACCTGAAGATTTTGTCCTCCTTTACAAATCTCGACTAAGGCTCATGCCCGGTAAGTTGAGATCAAAATGGGAAGGTCCATACAGAGTAGAGAAGGCTAAACCATACGGAGTTTATCACCTAAGCCATGCTTCAAGCTCTGAACTTATTAAGGTTAATGGACAACGCCTGAAGCTATACCATGGTGAGAAGGTGCAGAAAAATAAGGAGCTTGAGATCTTCCGCCTGGAAGATCCCCACATAGCAGCCGATTGAGCTAGTGGAGCGTCCAACTTACGGACGTTAAAGCAAAGTGCTTGGTGGGAGACAACCCACCGCGGTATGATCGTTCTTTTCTTCACTTTTGGTTTTTTCTTCTTTAATAATTCTTCTCTTTATTAGTGCTTTCGTGCATTTGCATTTCATGTCTTCATATTTCTTTTTAAAAAAAAAAGGGTTTTTCGCCGCGCGATGCGATTGCATCAGCGACGCGTCCGCGTCGCAAAGAGGGTGGAGAAAACAAATAAACGAACAGAGAGTTCGGCTGGAGTCCGGCTGGAGGCGTGCCAATGGCACAAATCGACCCACGCGACCGCGTGCCCCACGTTGCCGCGTGCCCTGAATTTTTGACGTAAAAGGGTGCACACTGAGATATTGTGCAATAGCAGTGCTGAATTGGTGCTGGAAGCACAATCCTTTTCACACGACCGCGTCACCGACGCGGCCGCGTCACCCATTTTATAACGCACACTCATGCGATCGCGTGACCCACGCGATCGCGTCACCCTAATTTGGTAATTAAAATAAATCGAACAGAGAGTTGTGCTGGAGCGAGGCTGCACTCGCGCTAGCAGCGTTACACGGATCACGCGACCGCGTGACTGACGCGATCGCGTCCCCTTACCTGACGCGCACCCACGCGAACGCGTGCCCCACGCGGCCGCGTCGCATGCGCCGCACAACTCAACCTAAATTGCCAAATTATCTTATCTTTCTCTCCCCCAAATCCTAATTTTTCTTTTCCCTCCTTATTTCTTCCTTCCCCCTTCTATCTCACCTTTCACTCTCTATCTTTCTCACCACCATTAACAAGGTTTTACCTTCTTCTTCCTTCTTCTCTTTTCCATCATTCTTATTATATTATATACATTTTTGTTTTCTTTTTCCCTCCTTTTTCTTTTCACTTTCGTATTTCATTTTCTTCTTTCCCTTTTTACATGGTACTAGAAAATTTTTTGAGTCATTATCCCTCATTATATGCTTGTGACTTGTTACAATTTATTTGACAATTATTATTATTTTTAAGGGGATTGCTTGCATGTTCAATTTCATACTTTTTATATCTTACTTACCATGCATGCCATGTGTTTGTGAAAAAGCCTATATAGCCCTATGCACTTTTCTGCATTACTTTATTCTACTATTCAATGCTTGCTTTTCACAACTTTTCCTTATTATTTTATTAATTGAATTTAATTGTCAATACAAACGTGATGGTTTGTTACAAAGTATTGCTTGGTCTATGCTACTCATGCCCTTTGCCAGCATGCCAATAAACACCTTGCATTCATTTGTCTTTATATGCACCAGCTATTTTCCATAGTTGGCTTCTCACACGTACTCGCGAGCATGTGTTAATGTCAGCATATCTTCATGTGCATCCATCACCCCCTTTTTCCGTTTTCCTTCCTTGCTGTATATCTCTTTAAATTTAATTTTCTTTCTCTTCCTTTCTTTCAGGATGGCCACCAAGAAAGGAAAGGAGAAAGCAACTTCCAAACCACCAACAAGAAGAGGAACTAAAAGAGCATTAGTGGCAGAGCCTTCTTCTACCGCAGTCAAGCCCTCAACAAAACGAGTTAAGAGGATAATAAAGGTTGACGAAAAGGAAAAAGCCTTTCCAGCAAAGGACGCTGCGCGATTTTCCAATCGCTACTGTGAGCAGATGTTCCCTATCATGGCAGAAAGGAATTATAACAATGAATACCTTCTTATCCTCCCGTCCAATATTGCCACCTTTATTGAGCCGCAAATTGAGCGAAGACAATGGGGTTTCCTACGGAGACAGCCGAGGCAGGTCAATCTTTCTTGGGTAGTTGAGTTCTACTCCAACTTCTACATGCCGACCCTGCAGTCTGTTTATGTCCGGCAAAAGCAAGTCCCCATCACAGAAGAGGCCATTCAGCAAGCTCTGAATCTTCCCCCTATTCCCCCTATTCCTGCAGGAATGGACGCTTTTCAAGAAGCCACCCTTCAGCGCCAGAGATACCAATTTGACTGGGACTCCGTTCTCGGATTCATCACATTACCTGGCAGCCGTTGGATCTACGGATACCACCGTACCCGCCCTAAGGGAATCTTGGCTTTAGCACTTTCCTTGGAGGCTCGCGTATGGGCGCAGATCATGTCCCATTACGTCTTTCCGAGCACTCATGAGTCCTCCTTCACTGCAGACATGGCTGTTCTACTATGGTGCATCCTTACAGACTAACCTCTGAATCTCGCAAGACATATCCGGAATGCTATGGAACACGTGCAGATTGCGGGCAACTTACCTTTTCCCGCCTTGGTCTCAGATCTTGTCTCAGCAGCCGGAGTCTCCTACAGAGCTGGGGACACCAAAGCCATGCTTCCGCAGGATGATCAGTATGTCCCTAACGGGAAATACCTCAGACTCTCAGCAGCCACTACAAGCCTTCCTACTGCTCCAGTTGAAAATAATCCTTCTTCAACACCACAAGCATCTACGACTTAAAAATTGCTCCAGCAGATAATCGAACGGTTGGATCGGCAAGAACAAAAAGCAAAGATGAGAGAGCGCCGTAATGAGCGCCGATTCAAACACCTCAAGGAGCTACTCAAGGGACATTTTAGAGACTCAGACACCCCGGACTCCACTTCCTTCACCAGCACAGGGAGCCATGACGGCCCCGACTGTGGAGATACTGCTACCAGCCCACCCCTGTTACCCCAATGTTGAATTCAGAATTCGAAGATCAATGCACATATGATAGAACCAAAAATATAAGTTGATACATGAGTATGTATTGAAAAAGGGAATTCTGGGTAGCTAGGTATGAACTTTAAAGATGACATTAAGTGTATACAAGTTATATTATAGATTGGGTTAATTAAAGATTCAATTTATTAGCTCACTTGACCAAATATACACCCCTGCCTATACCTTAGCCCCATTACAACCTTGAAAAGACCTCATGATGTTTGCATTGGTATATTAACTATTGTTGATTGGTTAGGAGAAGAACAAAAGTTAGAAAGCATGATTAGAGAAGGATAGAGTGACCACCCTATACACTAGAGATTAGAGCGTACATACATTATCAGTGAGGGTTCAATGCTTGAATTTTCATGTTCCCTGCTTTCACGAGCTATTTTCTTGCACTTTTATCTGTTTTATTGTGTAATGATAAAATTAGTGGAATTTGATTTGTAATTGTTTTGAAGAGCTTATTTACTTTTGATTAAGTGGACAAGAATCATATAGTTGCATTTATTTATATATGTGTAGGTTTGCACTGCATTTCATGAGTTTCTACATGTTCATACTTATTTCCTTATCTCCTTCAATTAAGCATGAGGACATGCTAATGTTTAAGTGTGGGGAGGTTGATAAACCACTATTTTATGGTTTATATTGTGTTTAATTGTGTGGTTTTATCATGATCCTTACCCACTTATTCATTAAATTAGCATGCATTTAGATTTCCTTCCTGGATTTATTACATGTTTGAAAACTGCTTCCTAGAGACTTCAATTATTTATTTTTAATTCTCCTTTATTCCATTCGATGCCGTGATCTGTGTGTTAAGTGTTTCAGACTTTATAGGGCATGAATGAGTTGGAGATTGGAAAGGAAGCTAGCAAAAATGGAAGAAACACAAGAATTTGAGGAGATAACCAGCGAGAAGTGACGCGGTCGCATGGCTCACGCGACCACGCGAAGGAGGACAAATCGCAGCGACGTGGCCGCACGGCTCACGCGGCCGCGCGAATTGGAAAAGTTCTGGCGACGCGGTAGCGTGGACGACGCGAACGCGTGGCGAGGAAAAGCGCGAATGACGCGTCCGCACGGATGACGCGATCGCGTGACATGTGCGATCTGCATAATCTGCAGAATTCGTTGGGGGCGATTTTTGGCCCTATTTCGACCCAGTTTTCGGCCCGGAACAGCAGACTAGAGTCAGCGAACAAGCAGAAACAATTAACACATTCATTCAGAGACAGTTTCAGATCTAGTTTTACTCTCTTAGGTTTTTCTCTCTAGGTTTTAGAATTTTAATTTTCAATTGGTCTTAGCATTAGAACATTGAGAAGAGTTATTTCCTCATCAAGACTTCATCATTCTAGTTTGTTTTTTTAACTTGGTTTCATTCTTCCATGTTCCTTGTTTTGTTCAATTTTGTTAATTGAATACTTTTATGATTAATTAATGCAAGGATTATTTCTTTTTAATTCAATTTCAATTCCAATAATCATGTCTTCTTTTAATTCCCTTTCATGTGTTATGAATTCTTTATTTACAATGCGTGAGTAGTTTCCTTACTTGATGGGGAGTTGATTAAAAGGAATTCTTGAGTTGGAAGGATTGAAAGAAAAATTTGTAATTGGGTTAAATGTTGGATTGCTATCCTGTCACCAATGCCAATCCCTTTGAACTAAGTGGGTTGCAACTTGTGAACAGATCTGGCATTCCAGCTTGTTTGACTTTCCCTTACTTGGTAAAGGATAACCAAACAGAACAACCATTAATTATAAATTAATCTTACATTCACTCCACCAATAATAGAAATTCCAACCAATCATCTTCCAGTCAAGACTTTTATTCATATTATTTAACTTTCCTCAATTTACATCCCAATTTACTTAGCTCAACTTCTTGGAACATCTGATTAATAAGATAGCACACTTTTCTACAACTCGTTGGGAGACGACCTGGGACTTAAAACTCCCAGTAATTTTTAATTTAATTCTCTGTGACATATTTCTAAATTGATAAGAAGATTTTCGGTGAGTTAAGAACTATACTTGCAACGTAACCATTTTAATAATTTTTAATTCACCAGCTTCTGCGTCTCATCAGTCTGCAACCCTTGGTGCTTCTTTCTGTGGTCGAGCTTCTTCTTCTTCAACCATGTCTTGTACGTCTTCTTCCTCTTCAGCATCTTATACCTCCACCACCTCTTCAGCTGGGGCGTGTTCTGGTGGGCTTGGCTCCTCCTGATTCCTCTCTTGCAGTGTGGTTCTTGACCTTAGGGTGATGGCATTGATGCCACCCTTTGGATTGGGTAGGGGTTGAGAAGGAATTCTACTGGAGCTTGCATGTTGAGTGTTTGAAGTATTGGATGATCCCATCTGAGAGATGAGAGCTTGTATAGCGGATGTTAGACCGTTAAGTGAACTTTCCATGTTCTTTTGTCCTTGCGCAATGGATTGAAACATCTCGTCATTCGGAGAGGAATTAGAATAAGTGATCTGTGGAACTTGTTGTTGGTTGTGCTGTGGTCCTTGGGATTGCCTCAGGTGAGGTGCTCTGTAAGGCTGATTCTGGTTCTGCTGCCTGTTGTTGTTATTATTCCACCTCTGATTTCCTTGATTGTCTCTGCCTCCTCTGTTATTGTTGTCCCTCCAGCCATGGTGGGAATTGTCTTGCCAACTCTGGTTATAGTTCCCACTTTGGTTGTAGTTGCCTCCTTGTTGATTGTATCCTTGATTCGGGCGGTCATAAAAGTTATGAGTGGCTGCTACAGTATTGTCTTCCTGTTGGAGCTGCGGACATTCATCAGTATAATGACTATAATCAGCACAGATTCCACACACTCTCTGTGGAACTAACTGTTGGCTTTGCTGTGGGGGAGAAGGCTGAGCTTGTTGAGCTTGTTGTTGACTCAACTGCATCTGCTTCAGTAAGATGATCATTTCACATATACTCTGAGTCAGAGCAGTAGTATTCCTGCTAGAAGATACATCTGCAATAGCTTTTGACTGGCTTTGTTTCTGCCTGTGATTCCGAGTAGATTTAGCTAAGTCGCTGATCAATTACCATGCCTCATCAGTTGTCTTGTACTTTTTCACAGACCCATTGCTAGCACTTTCCAATATGGTCTTATCTTGAGGCCTCATGCCCTGTGTGACGTATCCGAGCAACACTATCTTGTCAATCATATGGTGGGGGCACGCTTCCAGAAGATTGTTGAAGTGCTCTCAGTATTCGTAGAGAGTCTCGGATTCGTCCTGAACAATCACAGAACTGTTTTTCATCAGTTTATCAGTAACTTCAGCTGGAAAGAATTTTTCCAAAAATTCTCTTCGGAGCGTATCCCAGTTAGAAACAGTTGCTCCGGGTTGAGTGTAGTACCACTCTCTCGCCTTTCCCTCAAGAGAGAATGGGAAGGCTTTTAACAAAATAGAAGTTTCATCTGCACCATCACGCCTGACAGTAGAACAGGCTGCTTGGAAATTTCTAAGGTGCTTGATAGGCTCTTGAGCAGGTAAGCCATGAAACTTAGGCATCAAGTTGAGTAGTGCAGTCTTGAGTTCAAAATCTACAGCCACCGCTGAGTGATGCGCTTGATACGGTTGCAGTGTAAAATCAGGGGCTCCATCTTCCTGGATAGTAACTCTCCTAGGTGCTGCCATGTCACCTGCACGTAAATCAACCGAATCAGTAGAAAGGGAGCTTGTTTCTTCCTTAAGTGACATTTCAGATTCGCCCTCGGAGAGGACTAACCGACGCCGAGCTTGCCTTATACGTGAAATAGTTCTTTCAATCTCAGGATCAAATACTGGCAAGCTTGGATCAGGAAGTGAACGCGTCATTCAATGAAAGAAACATGCAGCTCATAGTAGCAAAATAAAATAAAATGCAAATAAATAAATTCCAATTAATAATTTAGCACTCTATTGCAACTCCCCGGCAACGGCGCCAAAAATTGACGCGGCGAAAATTGGCGAATTAAGAAATTAATATAAGAGATACGTTGCAAGTACATTTCTTAACCAACAAAAATCCGCTTATCAATTTAGAAGGGTTGTCACAAAATTAGAATTAAATTACTGGGAGTATGAATCCCAGGTCGTCTCCCAACGAGTTGCAGAAAGGTGTGCTATTTTATTAATCAGATGTTTTCAAAAATGGTTTTGAGTTTGATAAATAGGAAATTAAATCAGAAAATTTATGTAATTTAATAAAAATCTTGACCGGGAGTAAATTAGTCAGAAAGTCTATCCTTGTTGGAGTTCTCTCAAGATTAATTGATAATTGAAGGTTGTTCTGCTTAGTTATCCTTTACCAGGTAGAGGAAAGTCAAGCAAGTTGGAAATCTATTTCTATTCACAAGTTCTAATCCTCTCCCTTGGGAAGAATTAGTGTCAGTGACTAGAGGGCGATCCAACAATAAACCCAATTACAATTTTACTCTTGAGCATTCCAACTCAAGGTTCTCCTTTCAATCAACTCCCAATCAAGTTATGGAACTAATCGCTCATTATGAATGTAAACTTCACAAAATAAGAAAGGGAAATAAAGGAAGACATGATAAATAATAATTAAAAAGACCAATTAAAAATAAAAATAGTTCTTGTATTAATAAATTCTAAAAATAATCCAATAGTAATTCTGAACAAATTAAGGATATGAAAGAGTAAGTGACAAGTAAGGAAAACAAACTAGAATGATGAAGTCTTGTCAGAGGTAATAACTCTTCTCAATATCCCAATCCAAAAAGCGATAAAAACAAAATCCTAAAAACTATGAATGTGTAGAGAGAAAACCTAGACGAGGAGTAAAGTCAGATCTAAAAACTAAAAATCATGCGGAATGAATGTCTCCCGGTCTCTGCATGTTCCCTGGCTCTAATCTGCTTCTCTGGGCTAAAAACTGGGTCAAAACATGGCCCAAAATTGCCCCCAGCGAATTCTGCAAATTCTGCAGATCGCGCACGTTATGCGATCGCGTCAGCCATGCGTTCACATCATCCAGCGTTTTGCCTTGCCACGCGTGCGCGTCGTCCACGCATTCGCGTCACCGTACAGTTTCCAATCCATGCGTTCGCGTCAGGCACGCGAGCGCGTCACTACGATTTCTCCATTTTGCGCGGTTGCGTGAGCCATGCATTCGCGTCACTTCTCGCTGGTCATCTCCTTAATTTCTTGTGTTCCTTCCATTTTTGCAAGCCTCCTCTCCAATCTCAAAGTCATTCATGCCCTATAAAGCCTGAAACACTTAACACAGGGATCACGGCATCGAATGGAATAAAAGAGAATTAAAATACATAATTAAAAGTCTCTAGGAAGCAAGTTTTCAACCATGGAGTAATTTTGGGAAGGAATTGTAAATACATGATAATCATATGAATAAGTGGGTAAAGACTTGATAAAACCACACAATTAAACACAATATAAACCATAAAATAATGGTTTATCAGAGATCGAAGGGCAACATCTCCATGGAGATGTGTTGGGTTGGCAGTTGAACCGACAATGTGATATCACAGCCAATAGGACAGTCATTAATCATGTGCATCTTTTATCTGCTTGCTTGCTTTGCCGACTTGAATTGTATGCCTAATTGTATAACATGCCTAATTGCCTAATTGAATTACTTGATATACATGCTTATATTTGTGTTTTCCTTGCATTGATATTATCTGTATTTTCTACTGGGATTGAGGAGATTCGGAAGGAGGTGGCGACGGGATCGCATGGCGGTTAGGCTGGTGAAGGCTATGGGACAGCGGAGAAATGTTAGATTAGAAAATCCATTAAGTTAGATTACCCTTGATTATTGTGGTTTTAAAGTTGCATTTTATAAGTTATAGTTATGCTTTAAGTTGAATCTCAGGATGGATATGAAGCTCTAGGATTGCCTCTGGCATCCAGGAGTCTTATATCTTACATCACTGGGCACTGTTACCATACTGAGAACCTCCGATTCTCATACCATATCTGTTGTTGTTTTTCAGATGCAGGTCGCAACCCATTTTGGTGAGTTTCTTGGTGGTGACAGAGCGGAGGATTGCTATCTTATTTTGAAGTCTTTTTTATTATTTCCCTTAGATCTCTCACTTTTTTTATTTATTTTGCCTAGAGGCTTACATTGAGAGGAAGTTTGTATAAGTTGTTTTACTTTCTAAACTCTGTATGTCTGTATATAACTAGCCGACTTAAACTCCCCGAGCAGCGGCTAGATCTCTATATTATTATCTTTTGATATATCTATATACATATACCTTGATACCCGTACGTATATCTTGTGCTTCGTTTAGTGTAGCTTCGTTAGTACGTTTTGTGCTTTTCCAACTCTGTTTTTGAGCTTAATTCTTCATCGGGCTTCTAGAATATATTAATTCTTTTTATATTTTATGTATGAGCGTTAGAACTGCCGTAACCTTTGATTAACCTTTGCTTTACGACGCGAGGTAAGGCTTAGGGTAATTAGAGTGTTACACATGAACTGAAAATATGAGAACATCAAGTAGCAGAACAGAGAGTGGGACCCCATGATTGAAGTGTTGGATACTCCTGAGAAGCTTTCAGAGGCTGAGAATGCTGAGCCAGCAGCTGAGGTGTAGGCCAAGACTAACACACAGGCGGCAGATACTGAGATGTCGGTGGCAGACATTGAGGTATCTCTGTCCCCGCAGCCTGAGGTTACACTACCTACCCGTCCCGTTGCCTGGCACTTTTGTTAGCACGGAGGACCGTGTTAAGTTTAAGTGTGAGGGGAGGGGAGGATTTGTAACATTTTTTGGGCCGTAAACTTCTACTCCAAACACTTTGCATTATGTTTTGCTTTTAGTTATGTCTGTTTTGCTTTAAGTTGTTAGAACTCTACGGATAGTTGCTACTCTTAGCTTTTACCTTGTGCACTTATATTTTGGATGGACATATATTTTGGTTTAGCTTTAGTTCAAATTTTAGTACGGCATGCTCTTTTGTCTTGGTTGGTGTATATATTGCCTTTTATTTTAGTATATATGCTATAGATAATGATTGTGATTGGATGATTGTGAATAGTGATAGAGCCTAGCTCATGCTTGTTTTCCTAAATGTCATGGTGATTCTTTGATAATGAAGTTAGGGAAGAGCTAGGAATTTTGGTTCACATCCAACACATAGGACATACATACATAAAGAATAAGTTGGTAAAAACAACATAAAAAGATTCCAAGAAAGATTTTTAAGGGCACTCCGTTGAATTGATTCGAAAATTGCCTTTGAACTTGCTTAAAATGTTTTGTGGAGTATAAGAGAGAGCTAGAACAAGCAACCTTGTGAGTTGTTGAGCCTGAATGTGTGGCTGCATACTCCTACCAGGAATTTTTATTCTTGTGTGATATACTCCTTCTTTGATTGTGATTTTGAATTTTGCTTAATTCTTTATGTCCGATATTTGGTGTTTTAAATACATTTAGCATGATTGAGGCCATCATTTCAATTGAAACTCACAAACCCATATGGCCATACCCTTACATCTAACTTTGTAGCCAATTTTGAGCCTTTGAATCCCTTTTGTTCTATGTGTTATCACATCCTTCACCCTAAGTGAAAAATCATGAATAACCTTAAATTGCATCTATGATTCGCTTAGGTTGAGGTGTGCGTGTTAAGTGTGGGGGAATTGTTGGAAGACATTGGTAGTGAAGGAAAATTTTGTTTGGGTACTTCATTGAAAATTTTGAAAAATGGGTGTGCATTCATATGACAAGTTGCTTAACCATATGCAATTAGTGTTGATAAAAGGAAAGAAAAACAAAATTTTCAATTATGAAATTTTATTTCCTCAATGTAATAAAAAAAAAGAAGAGCACTAAAAAAGGGGACAAAATGCCCCAAAGTAAAGAAATGGTAATAATGCATATGTGTTATGACTAAAAAGAGAATGCATGAATGTGTAAAAAGGAAGTGGTGGGTAGTAGGTTGCATTTATGGTAATTAGGTGAGGTAGGTTGTGTGGATACTTAAACTAATCAAAGATTCAATTTAAAAGTCCACTTAACCATATTAATCCTACCTTGACCCTAGCCCCATTACAACCCCTTAAAGACCTAATAATAAATGTGTTCATGCATCAAGTACTTGTTGATTGTTAGATGAAGAGCAAATTTGAGAAAGCATGATTAGAGGATAATTGAGTGATTAAACCCTAAATACTAAGCGATTAGAGTGTACACACATCCGGTGAGGGGTTTGATTGCTCAATTCTATTTCTCCACACGTTTATATTGTTTTGAAAATTGCTCCATTTTGAACTTGAATCAATTCTTTGGATTATGATTGCTTTGCACTTGTGACTCGTTGTAGCCTGATGAGCGGATAATTTATACGCTTTTTGGCATTATTTTTAGTATGTTTTTAGTAGAATCTAGTTACTTTTAGGGATGTTTTTATTGGTTTTTATGTTAAATTCACATTTCTGGACTTTACTATGAGTTTGTGTATTTTTCTGTGATTTCAGGTATTTTCTGGCTGAAATTGAGGGACTTGAGCAAAAATCAGATTCAGAGGTAGAAGAAGGACTGCTGATGCTGTTGGATTCTGATCTCCCTGCACTCAAAGTGGATTTTCTGGAGCTACAGAACTCGAAATGGCGCGCTTCCAATTGCGTTGGAAAGTAGACATCCAAGGCTTTCCAGAAATATATAACAGTCCATACTTTGGCTGAGTTTAGACGATGCAAAAGGGTGTTGAACGCCAGTTCTATGCTGCAGTCTGGAGTTAAACGCCAGAAACATGTCACGAACCAGAGTTGAACGCCAGAAACACGTTACAACATGGCGTTCAACTCCAGAAAGAGCCTCTGCACATGTAACATTCAAGCTCAGCCCAAGCACACACCAAGTGGGCCCCGGAAGTGGATTTATGCATCAATTACTTACTTCTGTAAACCCTAGTAGCTAGTTTAGTATAAATAGGATTTTTTACTATTGTATTAGACATCTTTGATCAGTTTTGTGCTATCTTAGACTTTCATGGGGGCTGGCCATTCGGCCATGCCTGGACCATTATCACTTATGTATATTCAAACGGTAGAGTTTCTGCATTCCATAGATTAAGGTGTGGAGCTCTGCTGTTCTTCATGATTTAATGCAAAGTACCACTGTTTTTCTATTCAATTCAACTTATTCCGCTTCTAAGATATCCATTCACACCCAAGAACATGATGAATGTGATGATTATGTGACGCTCATCATCATTCTTACTTATGAACACGTGCCTGACAAACACTTCCATTCTACATGCAACCAAGCTAGAATGAATATCTCTTAGATATCTAATACAGGGGACCGAGTCCGGGTTATTAGTATCTTCGTGGTATAAGTTAGAACCCATGGATGGCCATTCCTGAGATCCGGAAAGTCTAAACCTTGTCTGTGGTATTCCGAGTAGGATCTGGGAAGGGATGGCTGTGACGAACTTCAAACTCGCGAGTGCTGGGCGTAGTGACAGACGCAAGAGGATAGTAAATCCTATTACAGTATGATCGAGAACCTCCAGATGATTAGCCATGCCGTGACAGAGCATTTGGACCATTTTCACAGAGAGGATGGGATGTAGCCATTGACAACGGTGATGCCCTTACAGAAAGCTTGCCATGGAAAGGAGTAGGACTGATTGGATGAAGACAGCAGGAAAGCAAAAGTTCAGAAGAACGAAAGCATCTCTATACGCTTATCTGAAATTCTAACCAATGAATTACATAAGTATTTCTATCTTTATTTTCTATTTATTTATTATTTATTTTCGAAAACTCCATAACAATTTGATATCCGCCTGGCTGAGATTTACAAGGTGACCATAGCTTGCTTCATACCAACAATATCCGTGGGATCGACCCTTACTCACGTAAGGTTTTATTACTTGGACGATCCAGTGCACTTGCTAGTTAGTTGTGCGAAGTTGTGAAGTTATGCTTGGACCATGGTATTGTGCACCAGTTATTGGCGCCATTGCCAGGGAGAGAACGAACAACAAATTTTACAACCTCAGAGTAACAATTTCGCATGTACCAAGTTTTTGGCGCCGTTGCCGGGGATTGTTCGAGTTTGGACAACTGACGGTTCATCGTGTTGCTCAGATTGGGTAATTTTCTTCTTATTTTATTTTCAAAAAGTTTTCAAAAATTTTTCAAAAGTATTTTCTTCTTTTTTTTGTTTTTCCCAATTAATATTCAAAAAAAATAATATTTTCAAAAAAAAATTTATATTTTTCTTCAGAGTTTTTAAGAATGAATTCTAGTGTTTCATGAAGCATGTTGAAGCCTGGCTGGCTGTAAAGCCATGTCTAAATTCATTTGGACTG
>NC_029785.2:109047276-109055082 GCF_000816755.2 Arachis ipaensis | reverse complement strand
TGGGGGCTGGCCATTCGGCCATGCCTGGACCATTATCACTTATGTATATTCAAACGGTAGAGTTTCTGCACTCCATAGATTAAGGTGTGGAGCTCTGCTGTTCTTCATGATTTAATGCAAAGTACCACTGTTTTTCTATTCAATTCAACTTATTCCGCTTCTAAGACATCCATTCGCACCCAAGAACATGATGAATGTGATGATTATGTGACGCTCATCATCATTCTCACTTATGAATGCGTGCCTGACAAACACTTCCGTTCTACATGCAACCAAGCTAGAATGAATATCTCTTAGATATCTAATACAGGGGACTGAGTCTGGGTTATTAGTATCTTCGTGGTATAAGTTAGAACCCATGGATGGCCATTCCTGAGATCCGGAAAGTCTAAACCTTGTCTGTGGTATTCCGAGTAGGATCTGGGAAGGGATGGCTGTGACGAACTTCAAACTCGCGAGTGCTGGGCGTAGTGACAGACGCAAAAGGATAGTAAATCCTATTCCAGTATGATCGAGAAACTTCAGATGATTAGCCATGCCGTGATAGAGCATTTGGACCATTTTTACAGAGAGGATGGGATGTAGCCATTGACAACGGTGATGCCCTTACAGAAAGCTTGCCATGGAAGGAGTAGGAATGATTGGATGAACATGTCTAAATTCATTTGGACTGGGGCTTCCAACCCAACATTATCAAGAGCAAGCTAGTTGTTGCTAATCCACCTGCTGCTATTTTTGATCCACCTGATTTACATGCTAAAACTTGACTGGCTATTAAGCCATGTCTAACCCTCAGATTGGAGCTTTAGACTAAGAGTGCAAGATTCCTGGAATTCACATTAAAAATTTTGAAATCCTTATTTTTCTTTTTCACATTAATTTTCGAAAAATCCAAAAAAATCATAAAATCATAAAAATAAAAAATATTTTGTATTTCTTGTTTGAGTCTTGAGTCAATTTCAAGTTTGGTGTCAATTGCATTTTTTCTAAAAATTCTCTGCATTTTTCGAAAATTCATGCATTCATGCATTCATAGTGTTCTTCATGATCTTCAAGTTGTTCCTGGCCAGTCTTCTTGTTTGATCTTGATGTTTTCTTGTTTTGTGTCTTTTCTTATTTTTCATGTGCATTTTTGCATTCATAGTGTCTGAACATGAAAGATTTCTAAGTTTGGTGTCTTGCATGTTTTCTTTGCATAAAAAATTTTTCAAAAATAGGTTCTTGATGTTCATCATGATCTTCAAAGTGTTCTTGGTGTTCATCTTGACATTCATAGCATTCTTGCATGCATTCATTGTTTTGATCCATAACTTTCATGCATTGAGTCTTTTTCATGTTTTTCTCTTTCATTATTGAAAATTCAAAAATCAAAAAAATATCTTTCCCTTTTTCACTCATAAATTTCGAAAATTTGGATTGACTTTTTAAAAATTTTTTAAAATTTAGTTGTTTCTTATGAGTCAAATCAAATTTTCAATTTAAAACTCTTATCTTTTTCAAAATCTTTTTCAAAAATCAAATCTTTTTCATTTTTCTTATTTATTTTTGAAAATTTTAAAAATATTTTTCAAAAATCTTTTCTTAATTTTATCTTATAATTTTCGAAAATATTCTCATTAATTAATGTTTTGATTCAAAAATTTCAAGTTTGTTACTTGCGTGTCAAGAAAGATTCAACTTTAAGTTCTAGAATCATATCTTGTGATTTCTTGTGAATCAAGTCATTAATTGTGATTTTAAAAATCAAATCTTTTTCAAAACTAATTCTAATCATATCTTTCTATCATATCTTTTTTTTTAAATCTTATCTTTTTCAAAAATTTGACTTTCAAATATCTTTTCTAAACTTCTTATCTTCTTATCTTTTCAAAATTGATTTTCAAATCTTTTTCAACCAACTAATTGACTTTTTGTTTGTTTCTTATCTTTTTCAAAACTACCTAACTAACTCTCTCCCTCTAATTTTCGAATATATCTCCCTCTTTTTCAAAAATTCTTTTTAATTAACTAATTGTTTCAATTTTTAATTTTAACTTGATTTCATTCCTAATTTTCGAAAATCACTAACCCCTTTTCAAAATTTCATTTTCGAAAATCCTCTTTCTCTCTCATCTCCTTCTATGTATTTATTCATCTACTAACACTTCATCTCACCCAAATTCGAACCTCCTCTTCCATCTGTGTTCGAATTTTCTCTACTTCCCTTCTTTACATTACATTCTTTTCTTCTTCTACTCACACAGGGGAACCTCTATACCTGGGAAAAAAGGATCCCTATTATTATTATTTTTCTGTTCCCTCTTTTTCATATGAGCAGGAGCAAGGACAAGAACATTCTTGTTGAAGCAGACCCTGAACCTGAAAGGACTCTGAAGAGGAAACTAAGAGAAGCTAAAATACAACAATCCAGAGACAACCTTACAGAAATTTTCGAACAAGAAGAGGATATGGCAGCCAAAAATAACAATAATGCAAGGAGGATGCTTGGTGACTGATAAACCACTATTTTATGGTTTATCTTGTGCTCAATTGAGTGGTTTTTATCTACTCTTTACCCACTTATTCATACTATTTGCATGGTTTTATATTTTCTTCCTAATTATGTGCTTTGATTGAAAACATGCTTCTTTGATCTTATATTTGCTTATTATTAATCCTCTCTTATTACCATTAGATGCCTTGATATGCGTGTTAAGTGTTTTCAGAGATTACAGGGCAGGAATGGCTCGCAGGATGGGAAGAAAGCATGCAAAAGTGGAAAAAAATTTCAAGTTTGTTACTTGTGTGTCAAGAAAGATTCAACTTTAAGTTCTAGAATCATATCTTGTGATTTCTTGTCAATCAAGTCATTAATTGTGATTTTAAAAATCAAATCTTTTTCAAAACTAATTCTAATCATATCTTTCTATCATATCTTTTTTTTTTAAATCTTATCTTTTTCAAAAATTTGACTTTCAAATATCTTTTCTAAACTTCTTATCTTCTTATCTTTTCAAAATTGATTTTCAAATCTTTTTCAACCAACTAATTGACTTTTTGTTTGTTTCTTATCTTTTTCAAAACTACCTAACTAACTCTCTCCCTCTAATTTTCGAAAATATCTCCCTCTTTTTCAAAAATTCTTTTTAATTAACTAATTGTTTCAATTTTTAATTTTAACTTGATTTCATTCCTAATTTTCGAAAATCACTAACCCCTTTTCAAAATTTCATTTTCGAAAATCCCCTTTCTCTCTCATCTCCTTCTATGTATTTATTCATCTATTAACACTTCATCTCACCCAAATTCAAACCCCCTCTTCCATCTGTGTTTGAATTTTCTCTACTTCCCTTCTTTACATTACATTCTTTTCTTCTTCTACTCACACAGGGGAACCTCTATACCTGGAAGAAAAGGATCCCTATTATTATTATTTTTCTGTTCCCTCCTTTTCATATGAGCAGGAGCAAGGAAAAGAACATTCTTGTTGAAGCAGACCCTGAACCTGAAAGGACTCTGAAGAGGAAACTAAGAGAAGCTAAAATACAACAATCCAGAGACAACCATACAGAAATTTTCGAACAAGAAGAGGTGAAATTGATACTCTGAATGCCATATTTATACGCTTTTTGGCATTATTTTTAGTATATTTTTAGTAGAATCTAGTTAGTTTTAGGGATGTTTTTATTGGTTTTTATGTTAAATTCACATTTCTGGACTTTACTATGAGTTTTTGTGTTTTTCTGTGATTTCAGGTATTTTCTGGCTGAAATTGAGGGACTTGAGCAAAAATCAGATTCAGAGGTAGAAGAAGGACTGCTGATGCTGTTGGATTCTGACCTCCCTTCACTCAAAGTGTATTTTTTGGAGCTACAGAACTCGAAATGGTGCGCTTCCAATTGCGTTGGAAAGTAGACATCCAGGGCTTTCCAGAAATATATAATAGTTCATACTTTGGCCGAGTTTAGACGATGCAAAAGGGCGTTGAACGCCAGTTCTACACTGCAGTCTGGAGTTAAACGCCAGAAACACGTCACAAACCAGAGTTGAACGCCAGAAACACGTTACAACCTGGCGTTCAACTCCAGAAAGAGCCTCTGCACGTGTAACATTCAAGCTCAGCCCAAGCACACACCAAGTGGGCCCTGGAAGTGGATTTATGCATCAATTACTTACTTCTGTAAACCCTAGTAGCTAGTTTAGTATAAATAGGACTTTTTACTATTGTATTAGACATCTTTGATCAGTTTTGTGCTATCTTAGACTTTCATGGGGCTGGCCATTCGGCCATGCCTGGACCATTATCACTTATGTATATTCAAACGGTAGAGTTTCTGCACTCCATAGATTAAGGTGTGGAGCTCTGCTGTTCTTCATGATTTAATGCAAAGTACCACTGTTTTTCTATTCAATTCAACTTATTCCGCTTCTAAGATATCCATTCGCACCCAAGAACATGATGAATGTGATGATTATGTGACGCTCATCATCATTCTCACTTATGAATGCGTGCCTGACAAACACTTCCGTTCTACATGCAACCAAGCTAGAATGAATATCTCTTAGATATCTAATACAGGGGACTGAGTCCGGGTTATTAGTATCTTCGTGGTATAAGTTAGAACCCATGGATGGCCATTCCTGAGATCCGGAAAGTCTAAACCTTGTCTGTGGTATTCCGAGTAGGATCTGGGAAGGGATGGCTGTGACGAACTTCAAACTCGCGAGTGCTGGGCGTAGTGACAGATGCAAAAGGATAGTAAATCCTATTCCAGTATGATCGAAAAACTTCAGATGATTAGCCATGCCGTGACAGAGCATTTGGACCATTTTTACAGAGAGGATGGGATGGAGCCATTGACAACGGTGATGCCCTTACAGAAAGCTTGCCATGGAAAGGAGTAGGACTGATTGGATGAAGACAGCAGGAAAGCAGAAGTTCAGAAGAACGAAAGCATCTCTATACGCTTATCTGAAATTCTAACCAATGAATTACATAAGTATTTCTATCTTTATTTTCTATTTATTTATTATTTATTTTCGAAAACTCCATAACTATTTGATATCCGCCTGACTGAGATTTACAAGGTGACCATAGCTTGCTTCATACCAACAATCTCCGTGGGATCGACCCTTACTCACGTAAGGTTTTATTACTTAGACGACCCAGTGCACTTGCTGGTTAGTTGTGCGAAGTTGTGAAGTTATGCTTGGACCATGGAATTGTGCACCAGTTATTGGCGCCATTGCCAGGGAGAGAACGAACAACAAATTTTACAACCTCAGAGTAACAATTTCGCATGTACCATAGCCCTATATGCTTATATACTTGCTTGGAAGTTTGGTTGTTTGTTTTCACCAATTTCATAGGACATTATGGTATAGATATAGGTAGGTATCATGCATTAGTATAGTTGCATACACATGAGTAGTTGCATTCAATAACTTGTTCACCCCTTCTTTTACTTTCTCATTTTGATTAGCATGAGGACATGCTATTATTTAAGTGTGGGAGAATTGTTGAATTCATATTTGATGATGATTTTTGACTTGAAATGAATGGATTTTATCACAGTAATCTCACACTTATTCACTGAAATAGCATGCATTTGTGATTTCCTCCCAAATTGCACTTAATTGCAAAAACATGCTTTTTAGGCTCCAAAAATGCTAATTTTAATTCTCTTAAATTCTATTCGATTTCTTGATATGTCTGTTAAATGATTTCATGTCTTAGAAATCAAGGTTAGATTGGAAGAGATAGAAAAAGGAGCAAGCAAGAGTAGAAAATCATGCAGAAATGAAGATTTTGGCTGTCATCATTTGTGCATACGCATCATCATGGCGTGCATACGCACGCTTCACTTTTTTCTCACCCCCGTACGTGGACCACATTGCTGCGTACACGGGATAGCTGTCACGTGACTCATTAGTGGAAACACTCTGGGAGCGATTTATGAGCTATTTTTGGCCCAGTTTGAAGCCCAATTCGAAGACTAGAGTCTGCGGGTGAAGCAAACAAGAGGACATACATTCCATTAGCCTAGTTTTACATAGTTTTTGAGTTTAGAGGGAGAAACTCCTCCTTCTCTCTAGGTTTTAGTGTTTCTTGTTTATTTTCATTTCAATCCATGAACTAGACTATTGTTAATTTCAATTTTTAGTGTTCGAATTGTAGTTTCGACTCCCTAATTTTACTTAGCACTGTTGCAATTTTACTTATTTTGGGTTATGATTTTGGATCTTGTTGGATTTTGATTTTATTAATGCATTGAGGTTTTTCATGTTCCAATTGTGTTATTTGAATTGTTATTGTTGATTATTGCTAGTGGGTACTTTTAATTTGGATTGTTTTCTCAATTTCAAGATGCTTGTTATTATTTCTCACCAAGTGTTTGAGAAAATGTCACTTATGATTATGGAGTAGATATCCTATCTTGGCCTTGGGGTGGAATAATTAGATACTCTTGAATTATAAGAATTTAGTGTTAATGGATCATTGAGGATTGCTTGTTAGCTTGAACTCCACTAAATCTAGTCTTTCACTAGGATTTGACTAGGACTTGTGGACTAAAGTTAATGTTTCTCACTTGACTTTCCTTCAATTATTAGAGGATAACTAAGTGGGGGCAATGGGCAAATACCATCATAGTTGAGGAATGCAATGAGGATAGAAATTCTAATTTCCACCCTAGCCAAGATTTCTTATATTGATTGCTTGACTTATCTCTTGTTGAATTTGATCTCTTGGTTCTCTTAGTTTGATTACTTGTATTTAGTTATATGCTATTGTTATTTTCTATTGCATGCTTGATAGTTAATTAATAGTTGATTGTTGGTCTTAGTTAGTTCAATTTACTTGTTAGTTGTTTATTGCCTTAATTTCTAGTCATTTTATTTTTCTTGTACTCAACTCAAAAACCTCCAAAAATTTCTAACTAACGATGTGCATCATGTTGCAATTTCTAGGGAAGACGACTCAGGATTCTACTCCCGGTATTTGATTTGATAGTTGTGACATTATTCTAAACTTTAACTTGTGATATCGTGTCGTTTGGGACTATACTTTGTGACATTGAATTGGAAAATCCTTTGGTAATTTCTTAACCGACATTTATTTCATATCACTGCTGGTGCGGTTCCTTCGACCTACGCGTCGGTGTGCCGGCGGGTAGGGCCACCTGCAAGAATACTCCAATGCCAAAGTCAGAGTCCG
Source organism: Arachis ipaensis (assembly GCF_000816755.2). NCBI lineage: Eukaryota > Viridiplantae > Streptophyta > Magnoliopsida > Fabales > Fabaceae > Arachis > Arachis ipaensis. The sequence goes on along the minus strand of NC_029785.2, from coordinate 109,047,887 downwards.
TACTAGGAGGCGGCTAATTAGGGTTAGAAAGGGTGACGTACCTCTGGAGAGAGGTAGGTCCCTCCCTATTTATATTCTATACCCGGCGGGCGCTTTGTGATCAGGCCCATCGTTCTGGAAGCTTTTGCTAGCTGTCCTGGTTCCCTGTGGAATGGGAGGTGATATGCGGGTCGCCCCGCATATTGAGTAGGCTGAGCTAGTGGGTCAGTGGTCCGTGGCTGAACCCAGATTTTTAATGGGCTGGGGCGGAACAATACATTTATTTAAACAATACTCTAAATTATAAAAATTTTAAACCTACATTTTTGAAAGATATATAATTTGGTATTGGATCGTGCTAAATAAGTTGATAATAAATAAATTAACAAATATTTATCATAAATTATTCAAATAATAAACTAAATTTTAGAGTAACAAATAAAAATAAATAATTATAATAAATTGCAAATTTTGTGTAACAATGTTTTGTATTTAGAAGCTTACAACTTTTTGTATTAAAAATAAATTAGTTGAAAAATTTTCATTTTATCAAAGTTTATTTTATTTCAAAATTTTTAAAATTCTTTCGATTTTTTTGGTAATAAAAATTTTAAATTTTGTGATAAAACTAA
>NC_029785.2:109043698-109046674 GCF_000816755.2 Arachis ipaensis | reverse complement strand
AACTTAAAAGCCCAGCTTAATGGATGTCTGTTCCCGGATAGGTTTTTTTTTTCCGCGAGTTTGTTGAAACCCATCCCTGACAGAGCATCATCCCAACCCGGTTTCTGATCATCACTACGCCTCTTCTGTGCTGCTCCATGAATGCCGCTGCTGTGAGGTATTGAGCTCGTTTGGACCTCATATGGGCTTCTTTCTCACAATCTTTTTTAAGAACAAAATATCTCAAATTGGATTAAAATTAGTGTTACTTTTGGAGATTCCACATTTTTTTAGTCACTTTGTACAGCAGATGGCTAGACAAAAATGGAAATATTTTCAATGGGGAGACAAATTCAGCATATGGCATTGCGCATAAAGCATTAAAGCTCAAATCATAATTGTGGCTGTGTTCTTCATTTTCCTTTCTTCGTTCCTTTTTTTCTATATTCTTTTAGTCTTGTACACCAAAAAAATCCAATGAGATCCGGTTGGATAGATGAGTGACAGTGCGGTATGAGACACGGTGATTGGTGAGAAACGCAGTGAGAGACGCAACGATAGATACCATAATAGGCGGCGCCTTGACGAACCATGGTCCATGATGGTTGCAGGTACGAAGAGAGAAAGAATGCTATGGCTGCCTGGCTGGTGTGCGAAACATGAAAAAAATGAAGCATCCAAACTAAGATAAAATATATGAAGGAGAAATTGAAAGAAAAATGTTAAAATAGGTTTTTGATTTTTAGTTTTCTTTTGCATTAAATTTCATGGAGATTTAAAACTCCAAACGTTAGTGGAGTATTGTAACAAGCACCATGATTATTAGTTATTTAATGCGCAAGTTTAATTAATGTTTGGGAGTTATCTTTGAAGTGTTGGAAATCGCTTCCTTGGACTTCGCATTGACCTCCTATCAAGTCCCGTGGTGCGTGAAAAAAGCGAGGAATAACCTACGAAGACACTCTGACGATCAAACCAGTAAGTATCAATAAAGTAGGGTTTATGAAGATTTGAGTTGTCATACCTAGAGGAGTTGGTAGCTCTTCTTTATATAAGGTTGGTTGTTAATCATGTCCCTTAAATTGTTAAGAGATCGGAGAATTTAGGATTTTCAAATTCAAAAAATGTTAAAGTGTCGAGGAGTTAAGTAATAAGTGAAGGCTCTGAGCCTTGGGTTTATGTGGAACTGGGAGCTCCCTCTTGGGTCGTAGTTAGGCCGTTAGGGCCTAAGGTCGGGTTCGTGACAATGTCCCCAAATGTGATGTGTCTAGGTTAGCACCATCACATTTCCGTGGACCCGGGTGTTTGTTAAGTTGCCAAGGCTTGGCGGTGTGACTTTCACATGGGTGATTGGAAGCTTCTAGTCTCCTACTTGTAGACTTGTGAATCTTTCGAGGCATCAAATTTACAGTTTTACCCTTAGTCCTTTCATATTCACGTTACATATTTAAAACCATTTCAATTTTTCTCTCTTCTTATTTTCTTTTTTCTTCATTACTCTCCTTGCTTCCTTTCGTCTGTTCCTAGTCTCCTACAATATTATTTGCCCTCTATTCCAAGGTTTATGATTCCCTTGGCTATCACTAGCGGTTGTTCCTATTCACAGAATCACTCTCCATCATACATCTCTTTCTTTTTTTCTCGTATTCATATGGTTTGTTTGCTTCTTTAGGTATGCATTTTGGTTTCAATCTTTGTTTTCTTAATTATTTCTTAGCTTCTTCCCTTTTTTATTTTGGTGAACATGCTTGTTAAGTTTGTATATAGAAATGCTGGTAGAGGGCATAATAGGTTGGGGGTACCACTACCTCTCTGCCAGAGCTAGTTTTTAGTACTTTTTTTAGCTTTGTTAGCATAGTTTCCTTCATTACTATAGCTTTTGTGCTAGGTTCATAATGGTGGTGGTGCCCTCATTTGTAGATATGGTGCGAAGGAAAGTTGATCCTCAACCTTAGAAACTCATCTTCCCCAATTGAGGGGTCCTAAGATTTACTACTGGTGTACTTCTGATGTGTTAGGAACCCTTTGTTGGATAAGTGAGGGTGATTTGCAAGAGCTCTGCGAGATTGGGGCTATTTGTGGAGGCAGCGTGGTAGAAGTGCACTACGACCTCGTCCTCCTTGACCCACAAGAGCACGTGTGTTATGTGAACTTGTCGGCACCTTGTGTCCAGGAATGGATGTAGGTTTACAAGCCGATGTTCAATGTCTTGGGGGTCCAGTTCCTGTTTTCAGATTTTGTGATGTCCCTCTTGAATTGATGCGGCATGACTCCCTTGCAGCATCATCCTAATAGCTGGGCTACTATTAGGTGCTTTGAGCTGGTGTGCGAGTACTTGGGGATCCTAGCCGTCATGGTTGTCTTCTTATACTTTTTCCTTCTGACTGTGCCAAATTTGGAGGGGAAGTATAATAAATGGTATACGTCTTTTCAGGCTGTCAAAAACTAGAATATTTGTAGCCTTTTTGAAGACTCTTTCCATGTGTTCAAAGAAGAGTACTGCAAGGTTAGGTCGGCCAGAGAGCATTATCCCTTTTTGGTTGATGTTGGAAAGAGAAAGGAGGTTTTAGATGTACTGAAGTTATAAGGCTGGTTCTGATTATTTAATAAATATTTTGTATGAAGGTTTGTCTTTGAAGAACCGAAATATCACTAACACATTGTCGGCGATCTAGGAAAACAGGACTCTTAACCCTTAGCAGGTCACGGGTGACTAGAAGGTCAGATGTCAATGTGTTAGTGGGTTTTAGATTTTTCTATTTGTGGGTTTTGTTATCTTCCTTGTTTGTATTTGTCTTTCTGATGTGATGCACTTTTCATTTGTAGTTAACATGGTCAATGGTCACGTGACTTTGACCAACCTAATGGCAAATTTTCTTGAGATGGAAAGAGATGATAAAAAGGAGAGTACTCCTCAGACCATGGAGTTGGCTGCATTCGAGAGTGGTCAAGGTGGGAACCACCAAGATGAGGTTCTAGAAGAGGAAGAAGGACGAG
>NC_029785.2:109019677-109042597 GCF_000816755.2 Arachis ipaensis | reverse complement strand
TTGATGTTCCAAGTTTCATAAATGAGCACCTGCTCCCCGGGACAGAAGATTTCTTCACTAACTGCGACCTATCTAGTCAGGCGAAGTGGGTTTACTGATCTCTGCTTCAATCTGTGGCCATAGTTCGTAAGAGTAAGTCTGTTTTTGTCCAGTTTCACTTATTGAGGGGAACCTTCACCAAGCCTAGGCCGATCTTGCGGCTTCTCAGGTATAGAAAAAGGCTGCAGAGACTGCAAAGGTTGAAGTTGAAAAGAAGGTTGGGGGAGGCTGGGGACAAGATCCAGCAGCTTACCAACCTCGAGATCAAGCTTCAGTTGCGAATATCCCAGGCCGAGCATCGTGCCGAGAAAGGGGAGAAAAAGGGCAAGGAAGCCAGGCAGGGGGTAGCTAACTTGAAGAAAAGAAATAAAGAGATTGTGAAAAATGCAAAAGAGGCTATCTCCGCTACTAAGAGGCCTTGAAATTTTAGGTCGCTTTCCTCTCTCCCGACTTCGATGTGCCTCGGATTGGTGCCTTCAAGGTTATCAAAGATGGTCAGATTGTGGACATGGCTCTTGAGAAGAGGACTTAGGATTTTTTTATTCTTTTTTATTTTGTTGCCTGGTAGGCCAATGTAAAGTTGTAATTTGACTCTGTCCAATGGGCCAACTGTAAACTTAATTTTTCTTTGCTTATGGGGGTGGTTATACATTACTTTGGTTAAGTTATGAAACTTTACCATTTTAATTTTATCCATTTTTATGTTTGTATTTATTAGTTCTCGGATTGATTAGTTTCTAGGGTACCCTTTTTAGATCATAATCTAAGGTAATTTATAAAAAATTAAGAGATTTACTATGCAAGATAACTTGGAAAAAGATAAAGAGAAAGGCCTTATCAAAACCTTCCTTTGCCCTATACCAGTTCATTAGGAAAGGAAAAAGTACCCTACTTTTAATAATTTAGTTTTACGTCCAAGGATAACTTAGTACGAAAAAGGAAAAAAATAAGAAAAAGAAATACAAATGGAATCAAATTTTTCTTTTCATGGATAGAACCTTTTAAGGTTCGAAGTTCCAAAATCGCAAAATTCCGGTGCCATCGAGTTTCTCTAGCTTGTATGCTCCATTTTTGCATGATTCATGGATGCGGTAAGGGCCTTCCCAGATTGGGATAGCTTTTTTTTCTCCTAGTTTGTGAACATCTATGTCGTTACGTCGGAAAACCAAGTCTCCTTTTTTGAAGTTCTTTTTTTACTCCCTAATTGTATCTTAGGGCGATTCATTGCTTGAGGGTTGCTTCCTTCAAGTGGGCCATGGCTTAGACCTCATCAACTAGGTCATTCTCGGACTTTTGGTCGAAAGTCCCAAGGAGGAATTTTACCGGCACTATAGCCTCCATGCCGTATGTGAGTCAAAAAGGTGTCGTACCAACACTAAGGGGTAGTTTGGTAAGACCAAAGGATGGAATTGAGTTCGTCCGCCCAATCGCCCTTCTTCTAATCTAATCACTTTTTTTTTATCCCTTTTAAGATAACTTTATTGGAGCCATCAACCTGGCCGTTTGCTTGTGGGTGTTCCACCAAGGAGAAGTGTTGCCGAATCCCTAATCCTTCAAAGACGTTGCAAAAATTTTTATCGGTGAACTGAGTGTCATTGTCTGAGATGACGACCTTGGGAATTCTGAACTTGTTGATTACCTGTCTCTAGAAGAACTTCCTACACTGGGTTGTCGACATGCTGTTTAATGCCTTGGCTTCTATCCATTTGGTGAAATAGTCAATGGTAACTATCATCACTTGAGTTGTCCTGTGATGTGGAAAAAGGACACATGAGATTTACTCCCTCACACACAAAAGCTCGGGATGACGTTAATTGAGTCAGCTCTTTTGCTAGCGCTCTGTGGAAGTTACCATTTTCTTAGCACTTTACACACGATTGGACGGGCTACATTAAGTCTTTAATTATCGTTTACCATTAATATCCTACCCTTATTAATTTTTGGGCCAGCATTTTCCACCCATGTGATGTACACACACTACAAGAAAAACACCCATTCAAGTACACTTGAAAAGTGTAGTCAAAACCGAAAAAAAAATGATGCCTTAGGAAAAGGCTACGCTTTTTAGGCTTCGGAGACACTTTTGTAGGCGATGCCTATACTAGTGTTGCCTATTCTCAAAGGCTACGCTTTTCTGTAGCAAAGGCTACGCTTCTCGCCTTTGAGAATAGGGTACGCTTTTTAAGTGATGCTGTTCAGGACCTAAGGCTACGCTTTTCAAACATCATCATCAACCATACATCTTTCAATTTCCACCTTTGTCAATAAACCATCATGATAAGCATCTCAATCTTCATTCACATCTTCAGAATTATCCTGCATAATTATATAGAAAAATAATTATAATTTGAAAAACTACAAGAAGAAAAAAGTAATTAACAGATTAATAACACATACAATATCCGAGAGGCATAGGATAATTGAAACTACTCTACTTTTCATATCACCAAAGTCTTTTGCTTTAAAATAACAATCACATTCAGGGGGATACTATAAATCACCATAAAGGACAACTAAAAAACGGACTAACACAACCTCATACTAAATGGGAACTAAAATCAGAAAAATAAAAAAAAAATCAGAAAACCAAAACCAGAAAAATCAGAAAAACCAGAAAAATCAGAAAAATTACAGCTTTCACCCTGATAACAATAATATTAAAATTACATAATGAAAAAACAAAACCAAAAAAACCAAATCACAGCTTCCATCTTCTTCAATTTCAGTTCAAATTAAAAAAATATGGCATCCTCCTAAGTTCTAACAAATAAAAATTTTAAACTCAAAATCCTAATTAACAATTAACAATATATAAACAAATATTAGGGAATAAGAAAAAACTGGTCATACCATATTTATGTTTGGAATATGTGTTGATCCATGAGCGCTATTTGCATCAATTGGAGAGTGTTGGGCATCTTGTAACAAGGCTTCAATTTCTTCCGGCCTCATTCCAGGTTCAGATCGCTGAACTAGTAACTTAATCATGTTTCGCAATCCATGAAGGTCAGCCTCTTGGTGCTGCTGTTTGGCCTTCATGTCTCCAAGTTCAGCCTTCAAAGATGTGACTTCCTCCTGGTGTTGTTGCTTGAGTTCAGAAATTTCTGCATGCTTTTTTAAGTCACGTCGTGTAATAGATCTTCCATAGCACCTAACCCGACCTGGTTGTTCTTTTCCAAATAAAGACTCAAAAGCTTCCTCATCTGTTTCACCAGCAGCTTGCCGGTTTTGGAATTCATCCTAATTAAAAGAAACATTTGACATAGAATTAGTTACCGTATCCTAAATTTGATTTATAATCATTAGTAATTCAATGAATTCTCATACAATTGCATCTTGTGTTTCCTGATCAACTTCCTTCCTTTTCCGACTTGTTCGAGTAGCAAGGAACATTTCAAACCTTTTTGGTTCCTCATTTGTTTCCTTTGTCGCGCGCTATAAAATAAAGCCTTAAATAAGTAAGTCTATAACAACATAACTAAAATTAACTAAACAAATCCCAGCACAAATATGAAATAAGTATACTAGAGCCACTCGTACTCTTCCGAAATTGATTGTAGGATTGTAGGATGACTCCAATAATAGATCAATTTTATGAATTGACTTTTTGGAACTTGTGTCAGTCGATTTTTCACCATATCTTCGATGGTATCAAAGGGAACAAAGTGCTTATGCTTAATTTTTCCCTTGAACCGCTTCCAAGCATCCCGAATTGCTTGGATCACCCACTTTTCTCCACTGTCTGGGAGGATAAACTTGGTCTGCATGATATCAACAGTGTTATATGCACCTTCCTATATTTAAAATAATCGACATTTAATAATAATAGAAGAGTCTTACATTAACATAGTTCCACATGAATTTCTTAGCTTTAGGAGTTACAGCATGCCAGCTAGTGTACAAAAGACTCACAAATCTTTTATTTCTCCCAATTGTTCCTACAAAACTAGTTAAATTAGACACACTTTGATCGGTTGGTCCTACTGGCTGTCCAATATCAAAAATAACTTCTTCCCGCTGTTCCATAGTTTTTTCATAAATCTCTTTGCAAGTTGTTTTTCCCCGGGTTTTCTTCTTCTTTGGCTCTCCTAGTTTCATGCATTAGGGGGAAAATTAGGGAGTAATTAGTGATGCCAATTGAAAAATTAAGCATTATGATTTACAAAAAAATATAAAAAATGATAGAAATAAATTACCTTCGTCATCATCAATGTCCTCCATCACATGTGAATAATAATTTTCATCAAGTGGAAAGCTATCTCCTACATCATCACTTAGTTTAGAGCTTAGTCCGTCAATTTCTACATCTATCCCATTTTCAAAAACGAAAATCTGTAATAATGAAATGAGAGGTCTAATCACACCAAAATCTGGAAAGGCTCCCAATAATTGATGAAGAAAGGGGCTCCATGACTTCCTAACGCTAGAAATGACCCCTGCCATTGGATTAAGAAAAAAAATAAAAAAATAAAAATGGTCATCATTCACCCCATAACATGCTCAGTCGTATCCATAGGGTTAATTATTAAAAATTACATTATCATAAATATAGTATTAGTATTCAAATTTGAAAGGCTGGTGAGAAGTATGTATATTTTGGAGAGTAATAATTAATAAGGGAAGGGTAATTATTGGGTTAGAAGGGAATTTTTTGCAGAGTTAATTGTGATATATATGTCAGTTAATTGCATCAATTGTCGCTTCATACTGAAAACAAATTAAAATGGTAAAGTGGTTGCACTTTGAATCAAGTATTGAGTTAGAAAGACTTTAGCCAAAACAAGCAAAAAGAATAAATAAAAGCACTCCTCAGAATCCTGACAATAATTGATTAACATATAGTCACATATAAAGAGAGAAGGAGGTAACTTCAATACTTCATCCTAATCCTTTTTACAAAACCAAAGTATAACTAATCCATTACAAGCACCAAGCTTATTTGTGTTAGGGCAAAACAAAAACCATTCTTATTGCTTAGTTAGCAACAAAAAACTTTATGTTTGTCCATATATATTTTCTAACAATAATGTTCCACATTTCCACTATATGTGCCTAATAAGAAAATTCCACATTACTGTTGAGTTAAGTATTTATATTTAATACATAATATATGTCAAAACAGTTTAACATAAATAATCCAAAACAACTACCCTAATACTAATGATTGTCATGCATCTAAAATGATTGTCATGCATATTGGAATCTGAGAAAAGCTGTTAGATTGAAATCTACTGGAAATAAGCGTGCAAAGCCTTCCAAACTTGAGGACAAGGATCATGCAGATAATTCAAAGGACAAGGACCATGCAGATAATTCAGAGAACAGTGCTACTGTTTCATCAAATGAAGATGCAAAATGAATTTTGAAAGATATGTCATCTGCAGAGCAAAGTGATCTATTTGCTATTGTTACATTTAAACGTGAAAATTTTGTTCAGAGTCGGCACCCACCAGGAAAGCAATATGATACAATTCATTGGTGAGTTGCTGCCAACTTATTCATTGAGAAAACAGAAACGGAAGCTGAAAACAGAGAAGGAGAAGCCAACTTATTCATTGAGAAATCACAGAAACAAAAACTTATTAACGCTGCATTTGGATTCAGTCTCAGAAACAAACCCTAAAATACCACAAATCTTCATCAACAATAGCATGCATGTTATCAAATTGCAGTTCACAAATCCATATTTCACAGATTAAAACCCCCAAATTAAAACCCCTAAAATAGGAACCCTAAGCCTCTGATCAATTTCAGAAGCAAATAGAAATTAATACATACCTATTCAATGATGTGAGCACAGCGAAGATGAGAAGCACGGAGATGACGATGGCGAGAACGGCGCAGCGACGATGGTGAGAGCGGCTCAGTGACGATGGTGAGGGTGGCACAACGACGATCAGTGCAAGCGATGGCGAAGAGGAGGCGAAGAGGAGTGTCTAGTGGGGAGTGGGGGGTGAGTGGGGAGTGTCGGTCAATGGTGAGAGTTACAGGGTTTCTTCTTGTAGGGCAACGATGGCGAGGGCTTCTACTTCACGATGAAGGTGATGAAGGTGATGAGTGAGCTTTCAGGAAAAAGTGAGACTGAGGGTTTACGAAAGGGGACGAAGGTGATTGAGTGACATTTGGAGGGAATTGAATCACAAAAATTTTACTAAGTGTGATGAGTTTGCTTTCAGGAAAGAGGAAAAATTTCACTAAGTATCAAATTTTTTACTCTAGATACATTAGGCATCGCTTTTTAAGTGCACCCAAAACTTAAAAAATAGGCTACCCTTTAAAAGCGTCTCCTCTGATACGAAAAGTGAAGCTATAGATATCAACCTACAGCTACGCTTTATAAGTGATTTCTATAATACATAAGGCTACACTTTTTAAATGATGCCGCATTTGTGTATCATTTTCTCTTATAAAAAGGCAACACGGAGAAAAGCGTAGCCTATTCCTAGAATAGGCTACACTTTTCAAATGTAGCTTAAAAAAAGTGTGGCTGAATGGGTATTTTTCTTGTAGTGACAACAGCCCTCGCATACCTTTTTTATGACGTACTCTATTTGTTCAGGTCGGAGACACTTCAGGAGCGGTTGTGAGAAGCCCCTTCGGTATAGCACCCCTTGTATTACTGTGTACTTGACTGCTTCTCACTTCAAAATCTTTGGCTTAGACGGGTCCTACAGGAATTCATCCTTTTTGATAAACCTCTTAATTAGAACTTTCCAGTCTTGGTTCTCTCCTTGGTTTATGGTTAGGGTTACAGAGGACTCTTTGACTTTGTGCTGACTAGTTTTGACATTAGGTTAGCTCTCGCATTCTTTTTTCGAGGTACATGATGAACCATTACCTCATCGAAAGACACGCAAGGCTATTTAGTTTTCTCCAATTATTTTTGTAACGACCCAATTTCCAGCCTTGATATGTTATATGATTATGTAGAGGAAGAAGAGAGGATCATTTTGGTGAAATCGGAGTTTTGATTTGAGTTTTAGTTCAGAAGAAATCAAGCTTTGAAGATTTAAGTGTCATGAAAGTTTCTATCTTTTCTCTCTTGTTATTTTTGGCCAAAAATAAAGAAATGAGACAGCCTTGGAGGTCTTGGGGATGTAGGGTGAGTTGTGATTGGTTGGCTAGGAGGTGCATTAAAATAATATTAAAATATCTCAAGTGTATAACTACTAAAACTAGGTGTATCGGAACACTTGTAAAAACATCTCTAGAAATTATTTTCTGAGCTACTAGCATAAATGACACTAGTAACATATTTAATATGAGAATAGAACATGTATTATGAGACCTTAGCATTGCTAAAGTCTTCAGAGAGTGCTGGTGCTAAACTGCACCAATAAACTGTGAACCCGGTTAAACCAATTTTCCGTTTTTAACTAAAACAGATCAGGTAACCTTATAATATCATTCAAGCATCTTCTAATACTAATATAATGATAATATTATACTATTATCTCTCTTCTCTCATGAATCGAGTCTGATTCATCAAACAGAGAGTATTTACAAAAACTAGAATCAAACTCCTAACTGATACGGTTCAAAAACTAGGTTCTTCATGATTGCGTTATCGAGCTTGCCTCAGAAGAGGTTCTAGCTTAAGAATGACATAATGACAATGAGGATTGAGATGCTTGATGATATATAAGAGGTGTTCCCTTTACTGATCTTCCGGAGAAATCCGTGCCTTCAGAAAAGATCTCGTGTACTCGAAAAATCGGGGTTGTTACATTATACCCTCCTTAAAGAAAATTTTGCCCTCAAAATTTCAGCCGCGTGTAAGAATCTTTCTTCAAGTGGTCTATTTCCTTCAAGCCATCCTAACGAAGAGATCGGTCCATTCTTGACAGCATCCAAATCTCACACAGCCATAGCCATTAAGATTATAACAGCTATGAAGATAGCTGTGGCTCACGTCGATTCATCGTTCGGAGCTCGATTAAACCATGCCTATTCACAGTCATTGAGGTCTTATCCGCACCAAATAATCAACATTAAGGTGATCAGTCTTAATATCTCAAGTTAGGCACAAACATTTCCAAAATGAGCACTGATAGACATTCATGCCAAATGTATCTTGAAGATACCCTAACAGCATGAGACACACAAGAAGAGTATGCAATGAAGCATAGTCAGTCCACTCCCCAGGCTCTACTGGAAATGAACTGCTCTGATATCAAATTATAACAACCCAATTTCCAGCCTTGATATGTTATATGGTTATGTAGAGGAAGAAGAGAGGATCATTTTGGTGAAATCGGAGTTTTGATTTGAGTTTTAGTTCAGAAGAAATCAAGCTTTGAAGATTTAAGTGTCATGAAAGTTTCTATCTTTTCTCTCTTGTTATTTTCAGCCAAAAATGAAGGAATGAGACAGCCTTGGAGGTCTTGGGGATGTAGGGTGAGTTGTGATTGGTTGGCTAGGAGGTGGATTAAAATAATATTAAAATATCTCAAGTGTATAACAACTAAAACTAGGTGTATCAGAACAATTGTAAAAACATCTCTAGAAATTATTTTCTGAGCTACTAGCATAAATGACACTAGTAACATATTTAATATGAGAGTAGAACATGTATTATGAGGACTTAGCATTGCTAAAGTCTTCAGAGAGTGCTGGTGCTAAGCTGCACCAGTAAACTGTGAACCCGGTTAAACCGATTTCCTGTTTTTAACTAAAACAGATCAGGTAACCTTATAATATCATTCAAGCATCTTCTAATACTAATATAATGATAATATTATACTATTATCTCTCTTCTCTCATGAATCGAGTCCGATTCGTCAAATAGAGACTATTTACGAAAACTAGAATCAAAACTCCTAACCGATACGGTTCAAAAACTAGGTTCTTCATGATTGCGTTATCGAGCTTGCCTCAGAAGAGGTTCTAGCTTAAGGATGACATAATGACAATGAGGATTGAGATGCTTGATCATATATAAGAGGTGTTCCCTTTAATGATCTTCCGGAGAAATCCGTGCCTTCAGAAAAGATCTCGCGTACTCGAAAAATCGGGGTTGTTACAATTTTCGTAGCAGGGATTCGAGCTTCATAAGTCCCATTAATGCAGGATGTGACGACTTGAGAGTCGCTGTATACATCCAACATTTTTACTCCTACTTCCTTGGCCAATGAGAGTCCAGCGATGGTGGTTTCATACTCTGCCTGGTTGTTAGAAAGTAAAAACTTGTATTTAATGGACTGATCATATAGCACTTCATCCAAGCTCTCAAGGGTTATATCGGCGCTGTCAGACACTTGATTGGATGCTCTGTCTATGTGGAGTTTCCATCATGGGGTTGGCAGATTGGAATTTCTTGTGACGACCTCCTCCAGGAAGTCCACCATCACTTGGGCTTTGATGGCATTCCTTAGTTGGTACTTTATGTCAAACTATGAGAATTCTTTGGAGCAGGTCATCATTCTTTTTTCCAGGTCTAGTTTCTGCAAGACTTTCTTAGTCACATGATTTGTTCAAACGACGATTGGATGACTTCGAAAATACTGTGGTAGCTGCCTAGAGGATGTGAGTAGCAGAAAGGCTAACTTTTCCAACCGGGTGTACCAAGTTTTTACATTTTGGAATACCTTGCTAATAAAGTACACCAAAAATTGTAGCTTGTCTTTTTTGCGGATAAGCGTTGCTGCCATGGCCTCATCGGTTTTTGATAGGTACAAGAACAAAGCTCCCCTTCTACTAGTTTACTAAGTATGGGGGGTTCGAAAACTAGTTTTTTGCAATGCTAAAAGCTTCCTCGCATTCTTCCATCTATTGGAAAGTGATTCCCTTTTTCATTCAGTTAAAGAATGGGAGTTCTTTGTGAGATCAGGCTCCTATGAAACGGGATAGGGTGATAAGTCATTCCGTCAACCTTTAGAGATCCTTTAAGGTTTTTGGGCAAGCCATTTGGATGGTGGCTTCACACTTATCTGCGTTTGCCTCCACTCTCTATTGTGTGATCATAAAACCCAAGAATTTCTTGGCTTCTGCTACAAATGCACATTTTGCCAGGGTTCAATTGCATCTTATATTTCTGTAGGGCTTCAAATACTAATTTCAAGTCTTTTTCCAGGGATCCTATGTCAGTAGTTTTGATTAGCATGTCGTTAATGTAGACTTCCACCGACTTGCCTATCTAGTCGCTGAATATTTTGGTCATTAACCACTAGTATGTGGCTCCGGCTTCTTTTAAGCTGAAGGACATAATCGTGTAAAATTATGTTCCTTATGGATTATGAATTCTATTTTTTTCTCATCCATATGGTGCATTGGAATCTGGTTATATCCCGAGTATGCGTCCATAAAGATAGGATACTTAAATTTTGACGCGAAATCAACCAGGTTGTCGATGCTAAGTAAAGAGTCCTTGCGGAAAGATTTGTGGAGGTCGGGGTTGTCCAAGCACATTCTCCACTTCTCAGTAGCCTTCTTTACGAGCACAATCTTTGATAGCTAGGTTGAGTAAGGTAATTCCCAGATGAACCCCACCTCCAGGAGGTTGGTCACTTATTTCTTAACTTCGGTGGCTCTATCGGAGGACATCTTTTGTCTTTTTTGGGATAAGAATATGATGTCTAACTTTGTTGACAACTGATGGGACATGTCCATAAGGTCTATCCCGGGAATGTTAAAAGGTGTCAATGCGAACAGGTCTCAATTTCTTTAAGGGTCGCTATCAGGGGCATTTGAGTTCGTAAGGAATGTTCCGATTAAGATCGGTGTATTTTTCTCCGAATCCTCAATCTGCACCTTCTCAAGGTCCCCTTGAGGCTCTAATCAAGGACGGTTTTCTAATCTCGCATCCAAGTCTACGATGAAATTCCTGTTATATCCCGTGACTTCTTCCTAAGGCACGGGCTAGCATTGTTTCAGACGATTGCCAACTCATCATCCCCGTTGACTGTTTCAATGGTTTTATCATTGGCCCAATACTTTATTGTTAGGTACTTGGTAAAGACCATAGCATAACCACCATTGTATGTTGTGGAGTCATCAAGAATAACGAAATTGGCCATAGCTGACTTCGTTGTGTTCCCGATCCTGATGCAGATTGGTGATTTGATGTCACTGTCTGGTCTGATAAAGAAATTTTTGAGGCCTACTACTCCAGTTGGTGTCTTTTTAATTCCGTTTCTTTAAACCTAAGGGCATCGACAACATTCCAGAATAGTATGTTTGAGTCAACACCCATATTGACTAGGATTCATTTGACTACACCAATACCGATCTTGGCTGTAATGACCGTAGGAGGATCGTCTGTAAGCTAACTGAACTTGCAATCCTATGGGCAAAAATTGTTGTCAGGAAACCTGGGTGGGTGTTGAGGCTCTGACATGGTCGCGAAAAGAATCTTGAGCTCTTTTTTCTATGAAGACTTCAATTTTTCATAAGTCCTCTGCGTTACGACGTTAACAATGATGGTTGGATCCAGGTCACTTTCTTCACGCGTGGCAGGTTTGATGGTTCTAGAATTATGCCCTTCACCAATCTCAGGTGACCTTTTGTGAGGGGTCTTTTCGGATCGCAAATAATTTTTGCAAATTCGAGGAGCTTTCCATCCCTGATGGCTTGCTCGAGGGCATCTTTCAAGTCTATGCAATCATATATTTTGTCCACGCATCCTTTGTGGTAATCACGGTACAGGGAGTTGTTGCCTCCAATGTTGTCTTTCAATTGCCTAGTTTTTGGCAAGACACCTTGGTTCATGATCTGTTGATAGACTTCTACAATCGGTGCTATTAGGGGGTGTAGTTGGTGACTCACCAAGGGCAAGGTGGCTTAGCTATTTTACCTTTTGGGCCCTCCCGGGTTATTTATGAATGATCATTTTTTTGAGGCGCTAAATTAGCGACCTGCCACTTATCAACTGCCACCACCAAGCTTACCTCCTAATCGTTTATGTATTTCCTAGCCACACTTTGGATCTCGTTCATGGTCCAAACGGGTTTAGTGGTAAGATATTTTTAGGAGTCTTCATTTGTCAGCCTGTTGGCTAGGCATAGGGTGGCAACTGAGTTCGTGAGGCTATCTATTTCAAGGCATTCATCGTTAAACTGATCCAGGTATTTTCTCATTGACTCATCATTTCGCTGGGTTACTCCCATAAAATTTATTGGGTACTTGGCTTTGACTATTTGCGTTGTAAATTAGGGCAAAAATTTTAGGAGATGTCGAGAAAGTCATGATGGATCCTTGTGGTACAGAATTGAACCACTTAATTGTTGGACCTACTAGGGTTACTAGGAAAGCACGACACCAGACTACGTCAGGAACTTCCTCCAAGTTTTTCCTGGCCTCGAATGCAGTCAAGTCTTCTTTGGGTCCTTTGTTCCGTCATAACACATGTCCATCGGCTTGCCAAACTTTTTGGTGAGACGAACTCGGAGGATCCTATCATCAAAGGGGGTAGCTCCCATGACGACAGACTCATCTCGCCATCTTTTTTTCCCTTAGGGGATCTACCATTTCTTTTCTTGAGGTGACCCTGATAGTCGTAACTCGGGGATTTTGTGTCTTCGCCATGAAGGTGGCTTTGACGTTGGTCGTTGGCATCACTCATCTCCCTAATGACGTCTAGCTTGTCGAGTGGGCGAACGGGAGTAACGCCTCTTCCAAGGTTGCGCCCAGAGTGTGCTTCGAAACTCAATACGAGTTGATATCGATCGCTAGTAGTGACCTCTCTTTCATGGTTTTGAAGTCGATGACATAACTTTTAGATGATACGTGCATTGTTGGATCCTGTTCCCCCAAAGGGCCTAAAATGCAGAATCTGGGTGTGAATTTTTACCATGTCGTGGCTAGTGGCTAGGTGTCACTGACATGGACTATGCTTGGAATTCGTACCCCATTCAGAGCTTGGAGATGTTTTGGGGGATTATACTCCCCATTATCTTCCGGCAGGTTTTGCAAATGTGGCTGTCTAGAGGTCATGGAGTTTTTCAATAGTGATATATACAGATGATGCCAATGTTTGTGAATTACCTTTGAAGCATTGGACATCTCTTCCTCAAACTTCATGTTGACCTCCTGTCAAGCCCCTATGGTGCGTGAAATAGGTAGGGAATAACCTAAAAAGATATTTCAACGATCAAGTCAGTAAGTGTCAATGAGGTAGGGTTTATCAAAGTTTGATTTGTCATACCTGGAGAAGTGGGTAGCTCTTCTTTATATAAGGTTGGGTGTTAATCATATACCCTAGATTGTTATGAGATTGGGAGCTTCAAGGTTTTTGAATTCAAAAAGTCGTTAAAGCGTCGTGGAGTCAAGTGATAAGAGAAGGCTCTGCGCTTTGGGATCGTGTGGAGGTGGGAGCTCCCTCTTGGGTCATACTTGGGCCGTTAGGGCCTAGGGTCAAGTTTGTAACAATTAACTAACATGGGGAAAAAATATTTTTTACGTATTTTATTCTTTTTCATTTGATTAATATGTTATTCAAAGAAGATACAAAATTAGCCACTAAATGTGTATAAATGTATATACCGTATAGTACATATTTTTCATATTATTTTGTATTTTAATATATATTTTTTTATACAGTTGATTTGATGGCTTATTTTTTCTATAGACGTAGTATAAGTTATTAGAGAAAGTATCATTATTCTTTTTTGAAAAATGATAAAATATTACTCTTCTCTTCTTGTAAAATAGATAATTTAGTTTATTTGTCTAACACCATTAAAATAATTGACAAACTATTTTTTTAAAAAAAGTTAAATTTTTTATCAAATAAAATTCGAAATGTAATTTACAATTCTACCCATTCGTTTCTCTCCTTGGAATTGTCTCTATGTATATTAAAGAGAAATAAAAAACCTAAACCGCTAGTATCATCCACTCTAACATCATTTCATCATCAACATCACCAATAGAAAAGACACATGGTTTGCCACTTGATGGTCTTCCCATCAAAAAGCTGGTCATCATTGAATAATAGAGAGGCACCACGGTGCTTTAGATGAGGTACCAGAGGATGGTGGTGCAAAGACAAGTCGGTTTGAGAATAGATGACTTGTCGACGCGATTGGCAATGTCTGTGGAATGCCCTGCTGAAGCTGCTACAAATGTCAAAGGGAGCTTTCTTCGATACTATACTATGTGACAAGAACTCTATAGAAAGTTACTTGGGAAGGTATAGATGGAGGCTCTATAGCAAAAAAGTAGCAACAATAGCGTAGATCTACGCAGCGACATAAATGTGGAGTCGATAATGGTGGGAGCTAAGGATAAAATACGGAGGTGAAGCGTGTAGTAGAGGATGATAGAAGCAGAGGTCATGGTGAGGGATAGGAGAAGGGGATGGCGTATATGGGAAGAAGAGTGTGATGAAGGAGTCCTTCTCACCTTTTCTTGTTATTTTCTTTATTTGATTTATTTTTATATTTTTCTTTATTTATTATATGAGGAGAATCCTTTTTTTTTAACTCTTCCATCTCCACTACTTTTCCAACTGCGCAATCACTTGAAACAAAAGAGTAATGGGGTGTGTGAAACAGCATCAATGATTTTATCTAAACCACTAAAGCTTTACCTATCTTATTTGGTATGTAGGTTGGCTTGCGAAACACAATCCTATGCTGGGGTTAGCATTTTGATTTGCAATAAACCCCAAATTCTTATTGATAGGCTTGATAGAACCTTTATATTTGTTATTGATTAATTTAATCTCACCTTGGTCTCCTCCCACATACACTTCCTTGACACCAATGACTCCTTTGTCTTTCTTCTCTCGTCTTACAATCAATTTCTATCCCTAATCCTATCCTAATCCCAGTTCCTCTATCCCAAATTTTCTCTCCTTTAATTTCATCATAAAATCGATAAATGGATTAGGCAAATCTTGGAGATTTAAATTTGAATCAACATTAAAATATGGATTAGGATTCGTTACTTTCTCAGTCTGTATATGATACCATCTTAGCTATCATAGGCTCAACACTCGTCACGGGTTGCCTACCACCAAATTTATATTCTCTTCTTAATGGATCATACCAATTACAATGACAACATAGTGAAAGAAGTCTTTGATACTTCACAACATAGCAACACCATTGACCATGATACAATGGTGAACTAGTGAATCCAAGTCAATTTCCACACAAGTTCTTGTAATTTTCCTTTCTAAGCTATAGTCCTGGTTGTATTAACCCTCATATGATCCCTCATATGGCCCATTGATGATAATATCAGATAGTCATCCATTTAAACCAAACCTACACCATAGTGCTACCAAATGTTTCCTTTGTTAACTTAAACTTTTTGTGTCTACTACTTAACTGCCAAATGCAATACTACTACCATCCATGGGCCACCATTCACAATTAACACTAGGAAGTTATTTTGGTTCATTAATCTTGACAAAGTTAACAATTTTATTGTAGTGACATAGTTTAGATTTACCAAAATTGACAAGGTCAACAACTCTACTATAGTGAAAATAGCCATAAATCTACCTTAGTTGGCCAAACTAAGAATATAAAACAACATCTTACTCTTTAAAAGAGCCTAAAGGAAAACTAAGAACAATGCTTAATTCATATTCAACTCAACTTCACTATTTAAACAAAAAGTACATTTATTTACACTAATGGGAAGGCAAAGTCTAGATAAACTAGACAATGTGAGACTAATAATAACATTAAAATTCAATATCTTAGATAATATGGGACTTGTATGTGCTGATTACAATTAACTAATATACTTAACCTACTAATTCTGTAGGTTCTTGCATCATTCTTCCTCTGTTTATCTTTGAAAGGGTCAAATTTCACCGATTTTGGTAGTCACTAAAACCTTGGTTGCTAAATTAGAAAATAACAACCGACTCTGGTTGCTAACCGTTAGCAACGGATTTTATTGACCGAATTTTAACCAAGGTTACTAAACCACTATCAAACGATATCGGTCGCTAACAAAATCGGTTGATAAATAGAAACTAATTTTTTGGTAAATAAATTAGTCGCTAAGAAAATCGATCGCTAAATCAGTCGTTAATACTTGATCTAAAATTCTAAAATCGGTCACTAAATTGATCGCTATTACAAATTTCCTAATTATAGATTTTTACTATATTTCATATATCCTATTGTTAAAATTTGATTTTTCATAAATAATTATATTTCAACAAAACATATAAATGATAAGTGATAGATCAATTCAATTTTTCAAATAAATCGATTAGATTCATAATCCAGATATACATTGATAGTTTTATAGCCAATGATCTCAAATAGTGCAAAGAACAAGCATAGGAAAAGGAATTTCATTTATATAAAAAGAGTAAAAAATCCCAAGAACCTTCAGAATCCTATATGTATATATACAACAGGCTTGGCAGTTAGCAACTAAAATGTATTTATAATCTAAATCTCAGTAATGAGCGGATATTTTATACGATTTTTGGCATCATTTTCATATAGTTTTTGTTATGTTTTGTTTAAGTTTTATTATATTTTCATAGGTTTTAGTGCAAAATTCATATTTTTAGATTCTACTTTGAGTTTGTGTGTTTTATGATTGTAAATCATGTTGCTTGTATGCGAAGTTTGTATTCGTAGGTTTTGATGAATGACAAACCAACAAACGACATGAAAGACAAACCAACAGACAACTTGAATGAACAAGCATATTGAAAGATCAACCAACATTCAACGTTGAGGAATGAAGAGTTGAAAGCAACACAACAACAACAAGAAACTCAAGTCCACAACATTTGAAGACAAGTATAGTGTCTTAGGACTTAGTTTGTATTCGTAGGTTTTGATGAATGACAAACCAACAAACGACATGAAAGACAAACCAACAAACAACTTGAATGAACAAGCATATTGAAAGATCAACCAACATTCAACGTTGAGGAATGAAGAGTTGAAAGCAACACAACAACAACAAGAAACTCAAGTCCACAACATTTGAAGACAAGTATAGTGTCTTAGGACTTAGGTAACTTCTTGTTAAGAACCAATTGCTAAATCTCTCAACACAAAACAATGGAGGATCAACAAATTGAAGTTTATAATGGTTTAAATGAGTATATACATGATAGAACTCAAAGGATTGAAGAAAGAACCACCAAAGGATGAAAATTTGGTGATTTTGGGCAAAATGATGCATGTTGCATCGATGCAACCAAGCTTTGCATCGATGCAAAGCACACAACGTGCTATGTGCATCGATGCAAAGCCCATTGCATCGATGCAAACACGACCAAATTGCACAAAAACACGTGAATTTGGCATTTTTGAGCAACAAAACCCCACTTTTTCATCATCTTCAACCTCACAACTCATATCACCTCCAAACCTCCATAACCTCCAAAACAAGCTCACATATAGCTTTATACAACTCACAAAACTTAGATACCCACTACAAACAAATTACATATTTGAAGTCCCCACATTCTCTTCTACAAAACCCATAAAACAAAATCATCCACAATGCCTAGAATCAAGAGAACCGTCAAGAAGTCAAAAGGCTCTTCAAGTGTGGTTCCACCTCCCAATAATCATCCTTTGGCAAGGTACTTTGCTTCTAATGAAGATCTTCAATTCTATGAGGCAAGGCTCGCCGGAAGAAAGGAAATTCCTCCGAGGTATTTGGATCCGACCCTTCTTGTCATTCATAACTTTGATACTCTTAAGGCTATTCTAGTTCATCAAGGTCTCATGGATTTTGTTCAACTTAAGAGTAAATTTTATCCGGATTTAGTTGCCATAGCCTATAGTACACTCATGATTGAGATTGATGAGGAAGATGAATCAAGTTTCACATTATTCTTCAAGATAGGAAGAAAGGATTATAGGCTAGATGGTGATGAGTTAGCCACCATTTGGGAGTTGCCAAATCAAGGTGACTTGTTTAAAGGTGGTAAAACCCCAATTGATGAATGGGGTTATTCAAAGGACAATGCCATGCATTTATTCAATCTTGTACAAGGAGCTCATTCCAAAATTAGTTGCAATTCAATGAGTGCGGAACATAGAACTTTGTTATATCTAGTCACCTATGTATTGCAACCTAGAATATCCGGGCATGCGGTTTTGCGCGAGCACCTTGAAGCTTGGCAATAGTGGAACTTCTCAATAGCGATTGAGAAAGAAAGTGGACGTAGGACAAGGATTGTGCCGAACCACTCTAAATAGCGTTTGCGTCTCTCCAAACTCATCTCTTCTATATTATTGTCTTTTACCTTTGAGCAAATAAATTGTGATCGAAAAGTAGCTTCGTAAGTACTTAAGGAATAGCTTAAGTCTGATTGGTGAAAAGCTTGATCAATTTATTTGAGTTGGTGTCTATTGGAAAGTAAAAGCTCCTTATAAATGCTTAGCAATTGAGTTAAGCTCTTGGAAAAATACTAGTACAATAACACTTTTGTATATTGTCTTTAACTTTCGCAAAAAAGATTCATTGTTATTGCAATACTCAATTCACCCCCCCTCTTGAGTAATTGTGCATAGGTTCTACAATGATGATTTCAGGTATTTTCTGGCTGAAATTGAGGAGCTTTGGAAAAAGTCTGATTCAGAGACAGAGAAAGGACTACAACTATTGTTAGGATCTAACCTCCATGCACTCGAAGGAGTATTTCTGGAGCTACAGAAGTCTGAATGGCGCGCTCTCAATGGCTATGGAAAGATAATATCCAGGGCTTTCCATAAATATATAATAGTCTATACTTTGCTCTCGAAATGAAGGTCCAAAACTGGTGTTCAACGCCAGTACTCCACCCTTTTTCCTGCGTTGGACGCCCAAAACGGAGCAGCTGGCGTCCAACTCCCAAAAAGGAGTCCAAAGCTGGTGTTCAACACCCAAGAGGAGTCCTAGGACGTGGAGACACCCTTAGCTCATCCCAAACGCTCACCAAGTAGGCCTGGAAAGTGGATTTTCGTACTATAAGACTAGTTTATCTTATTTCTGTAATTCTTAGTTATCAGATTAGTATATATAGGAGAAGATCACCCATGTTTATGATCTTCTACCTCATATTCTTCCCCCACTTTTACATTCGAACACTATTCTATGTATAGTAGGAGTCACTAACCTCCTAGGTTAAGGTTAGGAGCTTTGCTGATTCTTATAGATTAATAATATCACTATTCTATTTCAATCTATGCTTGATTCTATTCTAAGATGTATCTTCATTCTTCATCCTAATGAATTGGGAGTGTAACTTGACCGTCATCCCTATTCTACATGGGTTCTTGCGAGTCCTTGACGGGATAGTATTGAACCACAACCTTGATTATACATCTCTTAGACGGCTAATCTACAACTTCGTTGGGTACTTGGAGACATCAGTGCAGCCGAGGTACGGAGCGATTAGGGCTTTTGTGGTATAGGCTAGAATTAATGGAGCAGTGTTCCCTAATCCAGAAGATCCGTCCTTGTCTGTGGCGCTTTGAGTAGGATCACCAAGGGAATGGACTGCTAGAGCTTCACCCTCGTTCAGATTGGGTGACCACTGACCCGGCATTTGACCTGAAGCAGAGGAGATTAATGACCACTGACCTGGCGTTAGTCACTTACAGTCTGCCATGGAATGAATCATCAGAAGTTAGAGTAGATAGTGAGAAAAATTGATCCAGAAAGAGGAAGCATCTCCAAAGCCTCAATCGTTCTCTCATCACTGATTTCACACCAATTAAGTAATTCTGTTTTATTCTATTTTTATGCATTTTTTGTGACAAACTATATTTTCTATCCGCCTGACTAAGATCTGCAAGATAGCCATTGCTTGCTCAAACCAACAATCTCCATGGGATCGACCCTCACTCACCTGAGGTATTACTTGGACGACCCGGTGCACTTGCCAGTCTATCTGTGCGAATATTGTGGCAATTTCGTGCACCAAGTTTTGGGTGCCGATGCCAGTGATTGTTTGAGTTTGACAAACTACCGGATTATCTTGTTGCTTAGATTAGGTACTTTTTACTATTTTGTTTTGTGTCTTTCGTTTTCTTTTTCAAAATCCATCTTTTCTTTGTCTTTTGTTTGAGTCTAGTGTCAGTTCTTAAGTTTGGTGTCCTTTTTGTGTTCTTTATTTTCTTTATTTTTGAATTTGTTCTTAAGTGTTCTTCTTGGTATTCAAGTTGTTCTTATTTCTTTTTTATCTTAAAATTTTTAAGTTTGGTGTCTTTTGGTTGTTTTTCTTTAAAATTTCAAAAAATTAGTGTTTTTGATCTAAAAATTTTAAGTTTGGTGTCTTTTGGTTATTTTTCTCTTTCTTCATTGATTCAAAAAATAAAAAATATCTTTTCCATCTTAATTCAAAATTTTCGAAAATCTTATTTCTTTTTTTTATTTTGATTTAAAAATTTTAAAGTTTGATGTTTTCTTGTTAGTGAAGTTAAATTTCAAATCTTATCTTTTTAAATCTTTTCAAATCTTTTCTTTTAATTTAATTCTTTCCTATCTTATCTTTCTTTTAAATTTTAAAAATCAAATCTTTTCAAAATTCAAATCTTTTTCAAATCTTCACCATATCTTATATTTTCAACTTATTTTCAAATCTTTATCTTATCTTGTTTCAATTCCAAAATTCAAAATCAAATATTTTTCAAATCTTTTCAATTCTTATCTTATCTTGTTGACTTTTTCTTTCCAATTTTAAATTTAATTTTTTTAAAAATCAAATCTTTTTCAAATCTCCTATCTTATCTTATTTTCAAATCTTTCTTAATTAGTTACTTGTTTTCTCTTCCCTCTTTTTCAAAACTTCCTAACTAATTCCTCTTTCTTCTATTTTCGAAAACTTCTTACCTTTTTCTCCTTCTTTTTTTTCGAAAATCACATTCAATATTCAAATCTTTTTAATTCAATTAATAATTAAAATAAAAGTAAAAATATTTTAAGTCTAGTTTTTCTTTTTACTTCTTTTTTGAATCCTTCTACCCCCTCTATTCGAATTCTTCTTCTCATTCTTCTTTCTTCTTCATATCTCACAAGGAGTTCTCTATACTTTGACATAGAAACTCCCATTCTCTTTCTTTCTTGGTTTTCTTTTTCTTGTTTATGAGCAGGAATAGAGATAAAAAATCTCTCTTTGATCTTAATCCTGAACCTGAGAGGACTCTAAGGAGGCGTTTACAACAAGCTAAAGCACAACACTCCAGAGGAAATCTCACAGAACTTTTTGAATAAGAAACTGAAAACACAGATATGGCAGTTGAACAGAACAATGAAGGAGATGCAAGGAAGGTTCTGGGTGATTTCACTACACCCACTACTGACTTCTATGGCAAAGTATCTCTATACCTACCATTAGAGCAAACAACTTTGAGCTAAAGCCTCAGTTAGTCTCTCTAATGCAACAGAATTGCAAGTTCCATAGACTTCCACAGGAAGATCCACATCAGTTCTTATTTGAATTTTTACAAATCTGTGACACTGTTAAGACTAATGGAGTGGATCCTGAGGTCTACAGGCTTATGCTTTTCCCTTTTGCTGTTAGAGACAGAGCTAGGGTATGGTTGGATTCTCAACCTAAGAAAAGCCTAGACTCTTGGGAAAATTTGGTCAATGCATTCTTGGCCAAGTTCTTTCCACCTCAAAAGATGAGCAAGCTCAGGGTGGAAGTTTAAACCTTCAAACAAAAAGAGGGTGAATCCTTCTATGAAGCTTGGGAAAGATACAAGCAACTGATAAGGAGATGTCCTCTTGACATGCTCTCAGAATGGACTATCCTAGGTATCTTCTATGATGGTCTATCTGAGATGTCCAAGATGTCCTTGGACCATTCTGCTGGTGGATCACTCCACCTGAAGAAAACGCCTGAAGAGGCACAGGAACTCATTGAAATAGTTGCAAACAACCAATTCATGTACACTTCTGAGAGGAACCCTGTGAACAATGGGGTAGCTCAGAAGAAAGAAGTCCTAGAGGTTGACACTCTGAATGTCATCTTGGCTCAGAATAAGATCTTGACCCAACAGGTCAATATGATTTCTCAGCATTTGACTGAAATGCAAGCTGCAGCTAGCAGCACTCAGGACACCTCCTATGAAGGAGATGCTTATGATCCAGATCAATCTACCATAGAAGAGGTGAATTACATGGGAGAACCCTATGGAAACATCTACAACCCTTCATAGAGGAATCATCCTAATTTCTCATAGAAGGATCAATAGAAGCCACAGCAAGCCTTCAACAATAATCAAGGTGAAAAAAACCAGAATAGGTTTAACAGTAATAAACCATTCCCATCTTCTCAGCAACATATGGAGACTTCTAAGCAGAGCCTCTCTAACTTAGCAACCATAGTCTCTGAACTCTCTAAGACCACTCACAGTTTCATAACAGAAACTAGGTCCTCCATTAGGAATCTGGAGGTACAAATTGGTCAGCTGAGCAAGAGAATCCCTAAGACCCCTCCTAACACTCTCCCAAGTAACACTAAAGTAAATCCAAGAGAAGAGTGCAAGACCATCACTGTAGAAGTTGAGGCCGAATCTGAAGGGGATACTCTGGCATTGAACGCCAGTAAGGAAGTCCTTACTGGGCGTTCAATGCCCAAAGATGAGCCATTCCTGGCGTTGAACGCCAGTAAGGGAGTCCTTACTGGGCATTCAACGCCCAAAGAGGAACCATCATTGGCGTTGAATGGCAGTAAGAAAGTCCTTCTGGGTGTTCAACGCCCAAAGAAGCACCATCACCGGCGTTGAACGCCAGTAAGGAAAGCGGTACTGGGCGTTCAATGCCCAAAGAGGCACAACATCTGGCGATGAACGCCAGTAATGGGGCAGCTGGGCGTAGGGATGGCAACGGGGTAGGTAGGGGCAGATTTTTGCTCTACCCGACCCCGCCCCACCGTACAAGAATTCGCATAGAACCCGCCCCGCTTCTACCCGTGGGTAGTAAAACGTTGAACCCTAACCCGTCCCTGCGGGT
>NC_029785.2:109000985-109019664 GCF_000816755.2 Arachis ipaensis | reverse complement strand
CCGAACAGGTAGGGGCGGCGTGGGTACCCGCGGGTTCGGGTTGTTCAACACCCACTAAAAACTTTTCTATTGAAGAACTGAAGGCAACTAAGGCTCATGAGGAGACCATAGAAGTTTCATTGAATTCCTTGTTGCAAATTATGGATTATGAATATCACTCCTCCTCTGATGAGGAAGAGAAAACTAGGGAAGAGCAAGTTGCTCGATACATAGGAATTCTGATGAAGCTAAATGTCAAGTGTTCAACAAGGAACTCAATGCCTTGGTTCAACAGAAACTACCTCAGAAGCTGCCAGATCCTGGACGCTTCCTAATTCCTTGTACCATAGGCACCATTACCTTTGAGAAGGCTCTGTGTGACCTAGGGTCAAGCATAAACCTCATGCCACTCTCTGTAATGGAGAGACTGGGAATCATTGAGGTACAAGCTGTAAGAATCTCACTAGAGATGACAGACAAGTCAATGAAAAAGGCATATGGTCTAGTGGAAGATGTCTTAGTAAAGGTTGAGAACCTTTACATCCCTACAGATTTTATAATCTTGGATATTGGGGAAGAAGAGAATGAATCCATGATGACATGTCATCATGTCATGTTTTTCTATGCTTTTTCATACAAGAAATTGATGATTAGTCCTTAAATATTGAATGCTTTTGTGCTTAAATGGTATATTTCTTTGATCTTTTAATTTTATAAACTTTGTAGGAAATAATAGAAGAAGAAGCAATAAAAGCACTAAAAAGAACAATCATACTCCCAAGGTGGCAAAAGAGTTGGAAACAAACTCAAAGAGGCTTCTGAGTTGAGCAAAGAGGATTTGCAACCCTGACCTCTTCACACTCCAACAGAAATAACTCAAGCTACAAAGCTTCAAATGAGGTGATTCTAGTAGCATTAGAAAGTAGGAATCTAGAGCTTTCCAAGCATATATGGCACTGCATGGTGGACACTAAATCTAAGGGAGAAAACTTACCCTGAATGTGCAAAGATGAACATAGTATCAACCTGCAGTAAGGTCAGCTGACCTCTTCACCTTCCAAGAAAGATAACATGAGGTGTAGAGCTTTAAATTATGCTCTCTCAAATGAATTGTAAAGTAGACATCCAGGGCTTTCTAATGATATATAATAGTATGGGGTGAACATTAAGTTTGGGCCTCAAAAGTTGGTGCTAACTTTGGCCTCCAATGCAGCGTTCAAGCAAGTGAACGCCACGTTCACTTTAGTGAACGTTTTTGGCCTCCAAAACAACGCAACCATGCCTTCTTCAAAGGACCATAACTTGAGCTACAGATGTCCAATTGATGCGCTTCCAGTTGCATTGGAAATCTGACATTCAGAGCTTTCCAACGATATATAACAATCTATATTTGGCATGAAATTGAAGCACAAGTGACAGACATCTTTAAGGCCCAAAAACCAACCAAGGAAGGCTCAGCAAAAAGGGGAGCGTTCAAAAAGTGAACGTCAAGTTCACTAAAGTGAACGTTTTCGTGACTTTTGCCAACGAAAGCAAGGCGCGCACCAAAGAAACCAAGAGAGAGCATTGGGTGAATGAACGTAGCGTTCCCTAATGTAACGCTGGGAGCCAAATGTGCACCAAGGAAGCACACATAACAAGTGAACGTGGAGTTCACTGCTCCAAACGGAACCCTTCACTGGGAGGGAACCAAAATTTCCTTTTCTGCAATTCTACTTTCTGCACTTTACATTTGAATTTTCTATGAGCTTGATTTACATTTCCTACAAATTTACATCTTCTGCATTTGTTCTGAATCTGATCTATTGCTTCATTTAATTTTCCAGCACCCAAGCCCCCTTTACACTTGATGCAATTTACTTTTCTTGCTCTTTAAACTTCTGCCAATTTAAGCTTCTGTTCAATTTACTTTCTGTATTTTATAATTCCTGTAATTTACATTCTGTTGCTTCAATTTCATCCAATTCACCAATGTTAACTTGACTAAACTAATCACCTCACTAAAGTTGCTTGATCCATCAATCCCTATGGGATCGACCTCACTCTTGTGAGTTATTACTACTTGATGCGAGCCGGTACAGTTGCCAGTGAGTTTGTGAGAAGTCTAGATTAAGCATTTTCTTTGTTTTTATTCTTTTAATTTTCTGATGCCAAGGTGTTTGAGTTATTGCCTCACTAAGAAATTCCCACTTGTGACATGAATTTCAATTTTCATTGGTGATGTATTTTACAAAATTCAAATAGAGTTCAACTCATCTTTTAATCAAACAAATTTTCTAGGATATTACCCACCATCACCAATCTCTAATGGTGGCTGGGAATATCACCAAGAAATTACAGATTCTGAGCACTCCAATCAATGGAGATATGCTTCAGAGACACAAGATGAGCAAGAGAATCATATGCGATATTTCCCACCACCACAACTTAATTCAAGTCATTATTCTAATGGTGGCTGGGAATATCACCAAGAATCAATAGATTATGAGCAATCCAACCAATGGGGATATGCTAATCAAGACAATTCCATGGAATACTACCCAACACCACAAAATAATTCATATTATTATGCTAATGGTGGATGGGAGTATCAACAAGGAATGAAAGAGTATGAACACCTCCCAGAGCCACAACATGACTCATACTGCTATAACAACCACTCACATTGTGACTGGGAGGGGAAAAATCAAAGGGATCTTAATGATCCATACTCCGTTCATCAAGAAATATCATCATTGGAGTGTGCTTTCAATAAATTCATGCAAGATTGTCCCCCAATACAACAATATGATCCATACTGTGATGAATTCAACAATTCTTCAAGCTGTGCTTGGGAGGATAAAAACCAGGAAGTATTTGACAGTTCATACCCCACTTATCAAAAGCCATCATCACTTGAGCTAACCTTCAATTCATTTATGCAAAATTGCCCAATCTCACCTCCCAGTTCTTCACTTGAAAATTTTTCATCACTTGATTTTGTCTCAACACAAAGTTTCCTCTAAGATCCATACAACTCATCTCACCAACCACAAGATTCATTTCACTACACAGAAGACTCATTTCAACATTCATAAAATTCATTCCACAACTCACAAGATTCATTCCATACCACTCAAAGCAACCTCACCACAACACATCCATATCCACAAAATCTCTCTCAACTTTCATCTTTTGAGCTAGTAGCTGAGGATCCCTTCAAAAGTCCAGAGAATTATTGGAAAGGCAAGAACAATTCTGGAGAGAACAAGAAATCATTCTTCAAAAGATGGAGGAGTAGTTGGAAAAAATAAGGAAACACTTAGAAATACTAAGAAAGGAAGATGAAGACCAATTGGTGGATGTGAAAGAGGAAGTGAAAAAGCAAGAAGAAGAGGCACCTGTATCAAGCAAAATTTCAATGAAGAATGAGGTGGTGGAGATATTTGAACCTGAAATTGCATATCAACAGAAGTCACTTGAGATGACAAAGGAATATGAAAACTCACAACCTCCACAAACTCACCTGAACCATAAACTCTCAACACTTGAATCTGTGATTAAAAGATATGAAGAGGAGATGAAGAAATCTTGGGAAGAACAAGAAGCCTCCTCCATGAAAGTGGTATTAAGTCAAATGTTGAGTGCAGAGGAGGAAGTGGAAGAACAAGAAAGTGAGGAAGACAATCAAGGAAGTTCATACTCAAGTGAAGCAGAGGATTACATAGATGAAGGGCTCATGGAACCACCAATTTAAGAGGCTTTTGATGAAGATAAAGCTCCAACAATCACACAGCAACCATGTCTTGATATCCAAGGAGTGAAGGCAACCAACAAGAACACCGAAGAGAGGATTGTGACCAAGGTACCAAGGACAACATTCAAGAAAAGGTCAACTGCAAACAATCCTCCTCCTAATCCAGCAAGCAAGTTAAATTCAGCAAATAACAAAAAGAAGCTTGCTAAAGAGAGGCCAAGACAGGGGACACTAGCTGGTTCATCTCTCCCCTTGAGGTCATTCTTCTTAACAAACTAGAAGAAGAGGAAGAAAGTGAAGAACAACATGTTAAGCTAATGACACTAAAAGAGCGCTTGTTGGGAGGCAACCCAATCTTAGGTAACATTTCATTTCTCTGCTTGGTTTATTTCCTTTCTTTGCTTTGTTTAAATTTCAATAAACTGGCATATGATTACATTCTAAGTTTGGTGTTGCCCTGCAACAATCTGTTTTTAATCTCTATGGATGATTGCATCAAATCTGAATTGAAAGTGTTACACTAAGATTCTAAGTTTGGCGTGCCACTTATTTTTCTATGTAATTTATCCAGCAACACCACTTGTCTGCATAATCTTAATGCCTTTACAGTGTTATCTTTCTTCTTACATCTTTATTTTTCTCTTTGTTTTAGTCATTTCTTTGTTTTTAATGCTTTCTTTTATTAACTATTTTTGTTAATACATCACCAAGAGATCCTTATTCATGACAGATTCTTGGCTTGGTGATTGTACTTAACATATAACAATTTCATTTGTTTAGTTTTAGTTCAAATAAATTGACATATGGTTGCATTCTAAGTTTGGTATTGCTATGCAACAAAATTTGTTTCCAATCCATACTGGATACTTGCATCAATTCCAAGTGAAAGTGTCACACTAAGTTTGGTGTGCCACTTATTTTCTTTATGCAATGTATCATGCACACCCTCTTATTTTTGCAATCACAATGTCTCTGTTTCTCTGTGCCTTCATTGTTATTATTCATTTTGCTTGCTTAAAATACATGTACTACTAACATTTCATTGTGTAAGACACTCATGATCCATCTTAGCCCCATCACCAGTGTTCTAATTGTTGCTTGAGGATGAGCAAGCATTCTGAAGTTGGTAGGGGAAGGGGAAGAATGGGAGGAAAATGACAACAATAGAGAAGATGAATTACAAGGTTGTAAAGTTTTTTTTCCTCTCATTTGTTTCCAGCACTTTAAATTGCATGATTGTCTTTATCTTCTCTGTTTACATGTGTGTATGAATAAGCATAGCCTGAATTTTGATCTGTAACATGTTGCTATGCCATTATGACTACCAACCTGAGTTTTGTGAAGTTCAAAGCAGTAAAGTATCATGATCATAAACAAACAAGGAATTAAAGAACTTAGCATGTGCATACAAATATTGGAAGGCTAGTATGATTAATTGTTGCTCAATTGTATTAGATTTTATTTAATTGAAGTTTTCATCTAGGACATTTTGTGAAATCTTTGGAAATCATGAAAATCTTGAAAGAAGCAATTGCAAGTTAAGGCAAGAAAAGAAAAAGGGAAAGAATGAAAAAGCTGAAGGCTCTGAGTACTAATGACAATTCATTTGTTAAATACTTGTGGTGTTTATGTATCAGGCAAAAAGCTTGAAAACAAAAAACTTAGAAGTCAAGGCTAGGCTCAAGTGCAAAAGCACTCCCTCAAAGCTCAAGGTTCTGAGCATCAATAATTAGAGAATCAAGAAAAGAAATAAATGAGCTTAATGAAGTCCTCTAATTCAATGCTTGTGGTGCTTATGTATCAAGTGGTAATACTTGAAAACAAAGCATTTAGAATCGTAGCTTTGTTATCAACTCATGGGGTAAAACACCTAAAAGGAGAAGCTAATAAGACAATCAAAAGCTTGTTTCAAGGAAGAAACATAAGAAAAAGATTTCATAAAATGATCTAGATAGAAGCATTAATCATTTACATTTCTTTTGTGATTGTAGCATACATAGAAAACTAGCCTACCACGAACATTAACATGCTATTCTTCTCACCTTGGTTTGTCAAAATGTACTGCACGATTCCTTTCTTGCTTGGGGACAAGCAAGGTTTAAGTTTGGTGTTGTGATGACATGTCATCTTGTCATATTTTTCTATACTTTTTCATACAAGAAATTGATGATTAGTGCTTAAATATTGAATGCTTTTGTGCTTAAATGGTATATTTCTTTGATCTTTTGATTTTATAAACTTTGTAGGAAATAATAGAAAAAGAAGCAATAAAAGCACTAAAAAGAAGAATCATACTCCCAAGTGGCAAAAGAGTTGGAAACAAACTCAAAGAGGCTTCTGAGTTGAGCAAAGAGGATTTGCAACCCTGACCTCTTCACACTCCAACAAGAATAACTCGATCTACAAAGCTCCAAATGAGGTGATTCTAGTAGAATTGGAAAGTAGGAATCTAGAGCTTTCCAAGAATATATGGCACTGCATGGTGGACACTAAATCTGAGGGAAAAAACTTACCCCGAATGTGCAAAGATGAACATAGTATCAACCTGCAGTAAGGTCAGCTGACCTCTTCACCTTCCAAGGGGGATAACTTGAGGTGTAGAGCTTTAAATGATGCTCTCTCAAATGAATTGAAAAGTAGACATCCAGGGCTTTCCAACGATATATAATAGTATGGGGTGAACATTAAGTTTGGGCCTCAAAAGCTGGTGCTAACTTTGGCCTCCAATGCAGCATTCAAGCAAGTGAACGCCACGTTCACTTTAGTGAACGTTTTCGGCCTCCAAAACAGCGCAACCATGCCTTCTTCAATGGACCATAACTTGAGCTACAGATGTCCAATTGATGCGCTTCTAGTTGTGTTGGAAATCTGACATTCAGAGCTTTCCAACGATATATAACAATCTATATTTGGCATGAAATTGAAGCACAAGTGACAGACATCTTTAAGGCCCAAAAACCAACCAAGGAAGGCTCAGCAAAAAGGGGAGCATTCAAAAAGTGAACATCACGTTCACTGAAGTGAATGTTTTCGTGACTTTTGCCAACGAAAGCAAGGCGCACACCAAAGAAACCAAGAGAGAGCATTGGGTGAATGAACGTAGCGTTCACTAATGTAACGCTGGGAGCCAAATGCGCACCAAGGAAGCACACATAACAAGTGAACGTGGAGTTCACTGCTCCAATGGAACACTTCACTGGGAGGGAACCAAATGCACCCTAACCCATGCCACTTGAACCAAGCCATCCGGATCTACTCTTCTTCAAATCTAAAATTAAAAAGCCCATGGACATGACTCAAAGGCACAAGAAACAATTAGATTAGGAATTTCATTTGAATTGTAATTTGTTTTCAATTTTAATTTTATTTTTCATTTTGTAAAGCCTATATAAAGGCATCAATTTCATTTCATCAAAAAAGAGGCTGGCTCTGTTAGAGAGCAATAGGAGTAGGAGTAGGATATATTAGAAAGCTCTTCTTGAAACACTTTTATTTTTCTGCACTTTTATTTTTCAGTATTGGATTTATGAAATTTCAGTTTCTGCGACCTTTTGCTACGATTTCCTCCTCTGCAATTTTACTTTTCTGTTTACATTGCTCCCAATTTAGCTTTATGCAATTTCCATTTCTATGTTACAAGTTCCATTTCTCTGCTAAAATTTCCTTTTCTGCAATTCTACTTTCTGCACTTTACATTTGAATTTGCTATAAGCTTGATTTACATTTCGTGCAAATTTACATCTTCTGCATTTGTTTTGAATCTGATCTATTGCTTCATTTAATTTTCCAGCACCCAAGCCCCCTTTACATTTGATGCAATTTACTTTTCTTTCTCTTTAAGCTTCTGCCAATTTAAGCTTCTGTTCAATTTACTTTCTACATTTTACAATTCCTGCAATTTACATTTTGTTGCTTCAATTTCATCCAATTCACCAATGTTATCTTAACTAAACTAGTCACCTCACTAAAGTTTCTTGATCCATCAATCCCTGTGGGATCGACCTCACTCTTGTGAGTTATTACTACTTGATGTGACTTGGTACACTTGCCGGTGAGTTTGTGCGGAAATATAATTTTCACCCATCAATCCATCATCCTTGGATGACCTTTCCTAGCCACTGCCAATGCCATCATTAATGTAGCAAAGGGAGAGCTGATTCTACAGTTATGGGAGGACCACTGATAAACCACCATTTTATGGTTTATTTTGTATTGAATTGAGTGGATTTTGTCAAGTATTCTCACACTTATCCATATAAATTGCATGTTTTTAAGTTCCTCCTTAATTTTGTGCTATGATTGAAACCATGCTTCTTTGGCCTTAAATTTGCTAATTTTAATCCTATCTTATTACCATTCGATGTCGTGATATGTCTGTTAAATGTTTTCAGGGTTTATAGGGCAGGAATGGCTTAGATGATGGAAAGGAAGCATGCAAAAGTGGAACAAACACAAGAAATTAAGGATTTCAAAATCTGGTAGGGACGCGCACGCATGGACGACGCATATGCGAGACTGGTGCAGCAGATAAATGACGCGCACGCGTGGATGACGCATAAGCATGGCCAGTTCATTATCCAATGACGCTTACGCGTGGCTGACGCGTATGCGTGATGAGCGTCACCTGCTGCACTTAACAGAACTCACTGGGGGCGATTTCTGAGCTGATTTGGACCCAGTTTCAAGCCCAAAAATACATACTAGAGGCTGGGATAGAGCTGAGACTGAAGACACTTCACTTGACACTTAGCTTAGTTTTTTATTAGTTTTGAATTCTAGAGAAAAAAACTACTACTTCTCCTAGGTTTTTTGACATTCTTAGTTTTGCTTTGGATTTGGATCTTGGAAGAGCTGTTGCTACCTTCAATTAGAGTCATTTTCCTTATAGTTTTCTTTTCTAATTTCTCTATTACTCTTTTCTATTTGATTATTTTTCATTCATGTTTAGATCTTGTTACTCTTGAATTTTATTAATGCATTGAATTATTTTTATGTTTATTTTTATTTCTTGTTTGATCATTGTTAATTATTGTTAGTGCTAATTTTGATTTAATTAATTTCTCATAATTATCATGTCTTTTATTTACACCTACCATGTGTTTGTGAAAATGGCATTCATATTAATGGAGTAAATTTCTCAACTTGGGTGGGGGTTGAGTAATTGGAACCCCTTGAGTTGTTATACCCAAGTATTAATCTGTAATTGAAAATTGCTGGCTAGCTCAAATCTCACTAACCCTAGTCCTTCTCCATGAAGTGACTAGGACTTGTTAGCTAGAGTTAGTGATGCCTACTTGACTTTCCTTCAATTGCTAAAGGATAACTAAGTGGGAGCAATGAACCTCTATCATTATACTTGGGAAAGACAAGGATAGAAATTCCAATTCTCTCCCCTAACCAAGGCCTTTTATTTTGATTAATTATCAACTCTTGCTAGTTATCCATTGCTTTAATTTCTAGCTATTTATTTTTCCGTTCCTAATTCAAAAAAATATTCAGAAAAATCCTAACCAATAATTCGTATCTTGTGTCAACTCTTAGGAAAACGACCCGGGATTCTACTCCTGGTTATTTATTATTAATTGTGACAAATTTGAAATTGATAGTGAAAATTTCGTCGGTTAATGCTGTACTTGCAACGCTATTTTAGAAAATACTTTTTAGAAATTCTTAACTGGCATTTATCCGCACATCAACCACATATTGTTCAAGATACCTAGTCCTAACTCTCCCTCTGACAAAAGAGAGACAATTGTGCAACACCTAGTGTTCCAACCCTCTCTCTCAGTGCAAAGCTATACAGAGCCCCTAGACACCAATTCTAAGTTCGGTGTTGGGTGGCCATCATTAAGCACTGAGAATAAAGGTACTAAGAAGAAGGTACCTAAAGGATGGAGGGACAAGAAAATCCCCACTGAAGGCCTCTCACCTGGCATGAGAGTTGTCATCACTAAGAATCCAGTCATTCCACACACAATGAATAGGATCCTGTCTTTAGAACTTGTAGAACTCATCCATGAAAGCACAGGTAAGAAGTTCACTGTAAGGGGCAAAAATATGAGCCCCTATCCATCTCCGTAAGGAGCTAACTGTCAAGCTAGTGACGTTAAAGAAGCGTTTGTTGGGAGGCAACCCAACCGTTCTTAGTTATTTTTGTTTTTCTTTAAGTTTATCATACATTATTATTTCTTTTAAGTTTATGATCATGTGCAGTAGTTAGAACAGAAACAGAGATAGTCAGAAATGGAAACAAAACACCTTGGAGCACGTACCTTGCTGGCATTGAACGCCAGACAAGGAGGCCAGAGTGGGCATTCAACGCCACACAGGGTATCCTTAATGGGCGCTCAACGCCCAAGAAGAACAGCATTGCTGGCGTTGAACGCCAGCCAGAGAGCTTGTAGCTGGCGTTGAACGCCAGCCAGGGAGCAGAGGCTAGGCGTTCAATGCCCCAAAGGAGGCAGAGACCTGGCGTTGAACGCCAGGAAGGAAGTCCCTCAAGGGCGTTCAACGCCCTATGAGGAGCATAAAGCTGGCATTGAATGCCAGCTAAGAGAAGGAGCTGGGCGTTCAACGCCCACAAGGGTGCAGGGAATTCAAATTTCCTAGCCTCCCAGGATCAGTGGGTCCTACAGAATCCCCACCTACCCCACCTTCTTCTCTCTCTTACTTTCACTCTTCTCCACACACTCTTCCCCATAAACCCTCAATCAATCACATCCATATCTCTTCCCAAAACCATCATAACTCCCACCAACCCCCACTACTTCAAATTTAAAATTTACCACCCAATTCCCACCCATTCATTCAAACCCTACCCTATCCCACCCTTATAAATACCTCTTCTTCCAACCCTTTATATACACACATATTATACACTAAAAGCCCCCACTTGGCCGAATCTCTCTCCCTCCATGTCCACTATTTCTCTTCTTCTTCTACTCTTTTCTTTCATATTTTGCTCAAGGACAAGCAAAGCTTTTAAGTTTGGTGTTAGAAAAGCCTTGCTTTTTGCTTTCCATTCACAACTATAGCACCCAAAGTCGGAGAATCCTCTAGAAAGAGGAAAGGAAAAGATGTTGCTTCCATCTCCGAACCTTGGAAGATGGAGAGATTCATCACCAAAGCTCATCAAGACCACTTCTATGAAGTAGTGGCAAAGAAAAGGGTGATTCCTGAAGTCCCCTTTAGGCTAAAAAAGAATGAGTACCCGGAGATCCAATGAGAAATCTGGAGGAGAGGTCGGGAAGTCCTAACCAATCCTATCCCGGAAGTTGGAGTCTTGATGGTGTAAGACTTCTATGCTAATGCATGGGTCATTAAAAACCATGACACAATCGTGAACCCAAGCCCCAAAAATTGAAGCACCATGGTCCGAGGGTGACCCTTAGATTTCAACCCGAAAAGTGTAAGGTTGGCGCTCCATTTGCCAATAATGCAAGGAGACCCACATTCTTACACTAGAAGAGTCAATTTTGATCAAATGTTGGATCAAGTCCTTTCAGACATTTGTGTGGAAGGAGCTCAGTGGAAGAGGGATGCTCAAGGCAAGCCTGTCCAACTAAGAAGGCTTGACCTCAAGCCTGTAGCTAGAGGATGGTTGGAATTCATCCAACGCTCTATCATCCCTACTAGCAATCGGTCAAAAATGACCATTGACAGGGCCATCATGATTCATTGCATCATGCTTGGAAGTGAGGTGGAGGTACATGAGGTGATACCTCAAGAATTGTACAAGAAAGCTGAAAAGCCTTCCACCTTAGCAAGGTTGGCTTTTCCCCACCTTATTTGTTACTTATGCAATTCAACTGAAATTGTCATAGAAGGAGATATCCCCATTGAGGAGGACAAGCCCATCACTAAAAGAAGGATGGAGCATGCTAGAGAGCCTACACATGCACCTCAACAAGAGCATATGGAGCCGCCTCAATAAGAAATCCCTGAGATGCCTCAAGGGATGCATTTTCTTCCCCAAGGCTATTGGGACCAATTGCATACTTCTCTAGGAGAATTGAGCTCCAACATAGATCATCTGAAGATGGGACATCAAGAGCATTGCACCATTGATGAGCGAATAATTTATACGCTTTTTGGCATTGTTTTTACATAGTTTTTAGTATGATTTAGTTAGTTTTTAGTATAATTTTATTAGTTTTTAAATAAAAATCACATTTCTGGAATTTACTATGAGTTTGTGTGTTTTTCTGTGATTTCAGGTATTTTCTGGCTGAAATTGAGGGACTTGAGTAAAAATCAGATTCAGAGGTTGAAGAAGGACTGCAGATGCTGTTGGATTCTGACCTCCCTGCACTCAAAGTGGATTTTCTGGAGCTACAAAACTCCAAATGGCGCGCTCTCAATTGCGTTGAAAAGTAGACATCCAGGGATTTCCAGAAATATATAATACTCCATACTTTGCCCGAGTTTAGATGACGCAAACTGGCGTTCAACACCAGTTTCCATGTTGCATTCTAGAGTTAAACGCCAGAAACAAGTTGCAAAGTGGAGTTAAACGCTAGAAACAGGTTACAAACTGGCGTTCAAATCCAAAAGAAGCCTCTACACGTGTAAAGCTCAATGCTCAGTCCAAGCACACACCAAGTGGGCCCCAGAAGTGGATTTCTGCATCATTTACTCATTTCTGTAAACCCTAGTAACTAGTCTGATATAAATAGGACCCTTTACTATTGTATTAGACATCTTTGATTAGTTTTATGCTATTTTAGACCTTTATGGAGGCTGACCATTCGGCCATGCCTAGATTTTGTTCTTATGTATTTTCAACGGTAGAGTTTCTACACACCATAGATTAAGGTGTGGACCTCTGCTGTTCCTCATGAATTAATGCAAAGTACTATTGTTTTTCTATTCAATTCAAGCTTATTCCTATTCTAAGATATTCATTCGCACCCAAGAACATGATGAATGTGATGATTATGTGACGCTCATCACCATTCTCCCTATGAACGCGTGCCTGACAACCACTTCCATTCTACATGAAGATGAGATAGAATGAGTATCTCTTAGATATCTAATACAGGGGACCGAGTCCGAGATATTAGAGTCTTCATGGTATAAGTTAGATCCCATGGACGGCCATTCCTGAGGTCCAGGAAGTCTAAACCTTGTCTGTGGTATTCTGAGTAGGATCTGGGAAGGGATGGCTGTGACGAGCTTCAAACTCGCGAGTGCTGGGCGTAGTTACAGACGCAAAAGGATAGTAAATTCTATTCCAGTATGATCGAGAACCGACAGATGATTAGCCATGCAGTGACAGCGCATTGGACCATTTTCATAGAGAGGACGGGATGTAGCCATTGACAACGGTGATGCCCAACATACAGCTTGCCATGAAAAGGAGTATGAAGGATTGGATGAAGACAGCAGGA
This sequence comes from Arachis ipaensis, assembly GCF_000816755.2. Lineage (NCBI taxonomy): Eukaryota > Viridiplantae > Streptophyta > Magnoliopsida > Fabales > Fabaceae > Arachis > Arachis ipaensis. The sequence continues at coordinate 109,006,560 of NC_029785.2, read as the reverse complement.
AACCAGAGGTTCAGGAGGAATGAAAGCATCTCTATACGCTTATCTGAAATTCTCACCAATGACTTACATAAGTATCTCTATCCTATTTTACGTTTTATTTATCTTTTAATTATTAAAACTCTATAATCATTTGAATCCGCCTGACTGAGATTTACAAGGTGACCATAGCTTGCTTCAAGCCGACAATCTTCGTGGGATCGACCCTTACTCACGTAAGGTTTATTACTTGGACGACCCAGTGCACTTGCTGGTTAGTTGTGCGAAGTTGTGACAAAGTGTGATTCACGTTTGAGAGCACCAAGTCTTTGGCGCCATTGTTGATGATCGCAATTTCGTGCACCAAGTTTTTAGCGCCGTTGCCGGGGATTGTTCGAGTTTGGACAACTCACAGTTCATCTTGTTGCTCAGGTTAGGTAATTTTATTTTATTTTTAAGCTTTTTTTTATTTTTTTTATTTTTGAAAATAACATAAAAAAAATTTTCTTCTTTTTTGTTTTTCCCAAAATAATTTTCAAAAAAAAAAAACAAAAAATTCTTATAAAATCATAAAAACCAAAAAATTTATGTTTCTTGTTTGAGTCTAGTGTCAAATTTTAAGTTTGGTGTCAATTGCATATTTTTAATTTTTCTTAAAATTTTTGAAACTCATGCATGGTGTTCTTCATAATCCTCAAGTTGTTCTTGATGATTTGCTTTGTTTGATCTTTGCATTTTTATGTTTTGTGTCTTTTCTTGTTTTTCATATGCATTTTTAATTTGTTAGTGTCTAAAGTTTGAAAATTTCTATGTTTGGTGTCTTGCACGTTTTTCTTTTCTTAAAAATTTTCAAAAATAAGTTCTTGATGTTCATCTTGATCTTCAAAGTGTTCTTGGTGTTCATCTTGACATTCATAGTATTCTTGCATGCATCATTTGTTTTGATCCAAAAATTTCATGCATTAAGTCTTTTTATTATTTTTCTCTCTCATCATTAGAAATTTAAAAATAAAAAAAATATCTTTCCCTTTTTCTCTCATAAATTTTCAAAAATTTGATTTTATTTAGTCAAAAAGTTTTAAAAATCTAGTTGTTTCTTATGAGTCAAATCAAATTTTCAATTTAAAAATTCTATCTTTTTCAAACCTTTTTTCAAAAATCAAATCTTTTTTTCAATTTTTCCTTCATATTTTCGAAAACTTTATGATTGATTTTCAAAATCTTTTTCTTATTTTGTTTTATAATTTCAAAATCTTTACTAACAATTAATGTGATTGATTCAAAAATTTTAAGTTTGTTACTTGCCTAGTAAGAAAGGTTCAATCTTTAAATTTCTAAATCATATCTTTTTGTTTCTTGTTAGTCAAGTAATCAACTTTAACTTTCAAAATCAAATTTTTTTAAATTTCTTTTTCAAATCTTTTTTCCAAAATAAGTTTCAATCACATCTTTTTCAAAATTAATTTCAAAATCTTTTCTAACTTCTTATCTTTTCAAAAATTAAATTTCAAATCTTTTTCAATTAACTGCTTGACTTTTTGTTTGATTTAAAAAGTTTACTATTTCAATCATATCTTTTTCAAAACTACCTAACTAACTCTCTCTTTCTAATGTTCGAAAATCACCTTCCTCTTTTTCAAAATTCCTTTTTTTGTATTAACTAATTAATTTTTACTTTAATTTAATTTCATTTTTCTTTTTTTTTTGTATTTTCGAATTCTAACTTTAAAATTAATTTAAAAACAAAAATATTTTTCTTTTCTTTTCAATGATTTTCAAAAATTCTTCTCCCTCATCTCCTTCTTATTATTTATTTATTTACTGACACTCCTCTTCATCTAAGAATTCGAACCCACTCCTCTCCCTTGTGTTTGGATTCTTATCTTTTCCTTCTTCTATTCTTATCTTCTTCTACTCACATAAAGGAATCTCTATACTATGACATAGAGGATTCCATATTTTCTTTTCTGTTTTCTTCTTTTTCATATGAGCAGGAACAAGAATAAGAACATTCTTGTTGAAGTTGATCCTGAACCTGAAAGGACTCTGAAGAGGAAGCTAAGGGAAGCTAAAGCACAACTCTCTGGAGAAAATCTGACAGAAATTTTCGAAAAAGAAGGAGACATGGCCGAAAATAATAACAATGCAAGGAAGATGCTTGGTGACTTTACTGCACCAAATTCCAATTTACATGGAAGAATAATCTCAATCCCTGCCATTGGAGAAAACAATTTTGAGCTAAAGCCTCAATTAGTTTCTCTGATGCAACAGAACTGCAAGTTTCATGGACTTCCATCAGAAGATCTTTTTCAGTTCTTAACTGAATTCTTGCAGATCTGTGATACTGTTAAGACCAATAGGGTTGACTTCGAGGTCTACAGGCTTATGCTTTTCCCGTTTGCTGTAAGAGACAGAGCTAGAATATGGTTGGACTCTCAACCTAAAGATAGCCTGAACTCTTGGGATAAGCTGGTCACGGCTTTCTTAGCTAAGTTCTTTCCTCCTCAAAAGCTTAGTAAGCTTAGAGTGGATGTTCAAACCTTTAGATAGAAAGAAGGTGAATCCCTCTATGAAGCTTGGGAGAGATACAAGCAACTGACCAAAAAGTGTCCTTCTGACATGCTTTCAGAATGGACCATCCTGGATATATTCTATGATGGTCTGTCTGAATTATCTAAGATGTCATTGGACCATTCTACAGGTGGATCCATTCACCTAAAGAAAATGCCTGCAGAAGCTCAAGAACTCATTGACATGGTTGCAAATAACCAGTTCATGTACACTTCTGAAAGAAATCCTGTGAGTAATGGGACGCCTCAGAGGAAGGGAGTTCTTGAAATTGATACTCTGAATGCCATATTGGCTCAGAACAAAATATTGACTCAGCAAGTCAATATGATCTCTCAGAGTCTGAATGGATTGAAGGAACCATCCAACAGTACTATAGAGCTATCTTCTGAAGAAGAAGCTTATGATCCTGAGAACCCTGCAATAGCAGAGGTGAATTACATGGGTGAACCCTATGGAAACACCTATAATCCCTCATGGAGAAATCATCCAAATTTCTCATGGAAGGATCAACAAAAGCCTCAACAAGGCTTTAATAATGGTGGAAGAAACAGGTTTAGCAATAGCAAGCCTTTTTCATCATCCACTCAGCAACAGATAGAGAATTCTGAGCAGAATCCATCTAGCTTAGCAAATATAGTCTCTGATCAATCTAAGACAACTTTAAGTTTCATGAATGAAACAAGGTCCTCCATTAGAAATTTGGAGGCACAAGTGGGCCAGCTGAGTAAAAGGGTCACTGAAACTCCTCCTAGTACTCTCCCAAGCAATACAGAAGAAAATTCAAAGAGAGAGTGCAAGGCCATTGATTTGACCATCATGGCTGAACCTACAAGGGAGGAGGGGGACGTGAATCCCAATGAGGAAGACCTCATGGGACGTCCTCTGACCAATAAGGAGTTTTCCTTTGAGGAACCAAAGGAATCTGAGGCTCATCTAGAGACCATAGAGATTCCATTAAACCTCCTTTTACCCTTCATGAGCTCTGATGAGTATTCATCCTCTGAAGAGGATGAGGCCATACTGAAGAGTGAGTTGCTAAATACCTTGGTGCAATCATGAAGCTTAATGACAAATTATTTGGTAATGAGACTTGGGAAGATGAACCTCCCTTGCTCACCAATGAACTAAATGCATTGGATAGGCAGAAATTATCTCAAAAGAAATAGGATCCTGGTAAATTCCTAATTCCCTGTGACATAGGCACCATGACCTTTGAGAAGGCTCTGTGTGACCTGGGGTCAGGAATAAACTTAATGCCACTCTCTGTAATGGAGAACCTTGGGATCTTTGAGGTGTAAGCTGCCAGAATCTCATTAGAGATGGTAGACAACTCAAGAAAATAGGCTTATGGACTAGTTGAGGACGTGCTAGTAAAGGTTGAAGGCCTTTACATCCCTGCTGATTTCATAATCCTAGACACTCGGAAGGAAGAGGATGAATCTATCATCCTTGGAAGACCCTTCCTAGCCACAGCAAGAGCTGTGATTGATGTGGATAGAGGAGAGTTGGTCCTTCAACTGAATGAGGACAACCTTGTGTTAAAACTCAAGGATCTCCTTCTGTAACCATGGAGAAGAAGCATGAAAAGCTTCTCTCACTGCAGAGTCAACCAAAGCCCCCACAGTCAAACTCTAAGTTTGGTGTTGGGAGGCCACAACCAAACTCTAAGTTTGGTGTTGAACCCCCACATTCAAACTCTAAGTTTGGTGTTGGGAGGTTCCAACCTTGCTCTGATTATCTGTGAGTCTCCATGAGAGCTCACTGTCAAGCTATTGACATTAAATAAGTGCTTGTTGGGAGGCAACCCAATGTTATTTAATCATATCTATTTTATTTTCTTTTTGTTATTTCGTGTTTTATTAGGTTGATGATCATGTGGAGTCACAAAAACTACTGAAAAATCAAAAACAGAATGAAAAACAACATTAAAAATAGCACACCCTGGAGGAGGAGCATTCTGGCGTTTAAACGCCAGAAACAAGCATCTGTCTGGCATTTAACGCCAGAAACAAGCATCTACCTGGTGTTAAACGCCAGAAACAAGCAGCAGTATGGCGTTAAACGCTAGGATTGCACAGCAAGGGCATTTTACACGCCTAATTGGAGCAGGGATATTAAGTCCTTAGCCCCACTAGATCTGTGGACCCCACAGGATCCCCACAGGATCTGTGGACCCCACAGGATCCCCACCACTTCTTCTCTCCTTTTCACACCTTTTCATAACACTCCATACCTCTTCCAAAACCATCATACAACCCACCTACACCCACCCACTCAAATTCAAACCATCACTCCTTCCTTTTCACACATCACACCCCCTTGGCCGAATTCACATATCTCCCTCCATCTCCTCCATTTTCTTCTTCTTCTACTACTTTCTTTCTTCTTTTGCTCAAGGACGAGCAAACCTTTTAAGTTTGGTGTGGTAAAAGCATTGCTTTTTGTTTTTCCATAACCATTAATGGCACCTAAGGCCAGAGAAATCTCAAGAAAGAGGAAAGGGAAGGCAATTGCTTCCACCTCTGTGTCATGAGAGATAGAAAGATTCATCTCACAAGCCCATCACTAAGAAAAGGATGGAGCAAGTAGGAGAGCCCACTTATGGACCTCAACAAGAGTATGAGGAAATTTCTCACCATGAAATCCCTGAGATACCTCAAGGGATGCACTTCCCTCCACAAAACTATTGGGAGCAAATCAACACCTCCCTAGGAGAATTAAGTTCCAACATGGGACAACTAAGGGTGGAACACCAAGAGCACTCCATCATTCTCCATGAGATTAGAAAAGACCAAAGAGCTATGAGGGAGGAGCAACAAAGACAAGGAAGAGACATAAGGAGCTCAAGAGCACCATTGGTTCTTCAAGAAGAGGAAGACGACACCCTCACTAAGGTGGACTCATTCCTTAATCTCCTTGTCTATTTATTTTACTGTTTTTCGATTTTTGAGCTTTATGTTTTATTTATGTTTGTGTCTTCACTATATGATCACTAGTGTCTAAGTGTCTATGCCTTAAAGTTATGAAT
>NC_029785.2:108960169-109000870 GCF_000816755.2 Arachis ipaensis | reverse complement strand
ATCATAAAAATGATTCTTGAAGCAAGAAAAAGCAGTGAAGAACAAAGCTTGCAGAAAAAAAATGCGAAAAAAAAAAGAGAAAAAGAAAAAACAAGCAGAAAAGGCCAAAAGCTCTTTAAACCAAAAGGCAAGAGCAAAAAGCCAATAGCCCTTAAAACCAAAAGGCAAGGGTAATAAAAAGGATCCAAGGCTTTGAGCATTAGTGGATAGGAGGGCCTAAAGGAATAAAATCCTGGCCTAAGCGGCTAAACCAAGCTGTCCCTAACTATGTGCTTGTGGCGTGAAGGTGTCAAGTGAAAACTTGAGACTGAGCGGTTAAAGTCGAGGTCCAAAGCAAAAGAAGAGTGTGCTTATGAACCCTGGACACCTATAATTGGGGACTTTAGCAAAGCTGAGTCACAATCTGAAAATGTTCACCCAGTTATGTGTCTGTGGCATTTATGTATCCGGTGGTAATACTGGAAAACAAAGTGCTTAGGGCCACGGCCAAGACTCATAAAGTAGTTGTGTTCAAGAATCAACATACTGAACTAGGAGAATCAATAACACTATCTAAACTCTAAGCTCCTATAGATGCCAATCATTCTGAACTACAATGGATAAATTGAGATGTCAAAACTATTTAAGAGTCAAAAAGCTACTAGTCCCGCTCATCTGATTGGAGCTAAGTTTCATTGATATTTTGGAATTTATAGTATATTCTCTTCTTTTACATAGTTTTTAGTATGATTTAGTTAGTTTTTAGTATAAATTTATTATTTTTTAAATAAAAATCACATTTCTGGACTTTACTATGAGTTTTTGTATTTTTCTATGATTTCAGGTATTTTCTGGCTGAAATTGAGGGACTTGAGCAAAAATCAGATTCAGAGGTTAAAGAAGGACTGCAGATGCTGTTGGATTCTGACCTCCCTGCACTCAAAGTGGATTTTCGGGAGCTACAGAACTCCAAATGGCGCGCTCTCAATTGCGTTGGAAAGTAGATATCCAGGGCTTTCCAACAATATATAATAGTCCATACTTTGCCTGAGTTTAGATGACGCAAACTGGTGTTTAACGCCAGTTTCAACTTGCATTCTGGAGTTAAACGCCAGAAACAGGTTGCAAAGTGGAGTTAAACGCCAGAAACAGGTTACAAACCGGCGTTCAATTCTAAAAGAAGCCTCTACACGTGTAAAGCTTAATGCTCAGCCCAAGCACACACCAAGTGGGCCCCAGAAGTGGATTTCTGCATCATTTACACATTTCTGTAAACCCTAGTAACTAGTCTGATATAAATAGGACCCTTTACTATTGTATTAGACATCTTTGATTAGTTTTATGCTATCTTAGACCTTTATGGAGGCTGGCCATTCGGCCATGCCTGGACCTTGTTCTTATGTATTTTCAACGGTAGAGTTTCTACACACCATAGATTAAGGTGTGGAGCTCTGCTGTTCCTCATGAATTAATGCAAAGTACTATTATTTTTCTATTCAATTCAAGCTTATTCCTATTCTAAGATATTCATTCGCACCCAAGAACATGATGAATGTGATGATTATGTGACACTCATCACCATTCTCCCTATGAACGCGTGCCTGACAACCACTTCCATTCTACATGAAGATGAGATAGAATGGGTATCTCTTAGATATCTAATACAGGGGACCGAGTCCGAGATATTAGAGTCTTCGTGGTATAAGTTAGAACCCATGGACGGCCATTCCTGAGGTCCGGGAAGTCTAAACCTTGTCTGTGGTATTCTGAGTAGGATCTGGGAAGGGATGGCTGTGACGAGCTTCAAACTCGCGAGTGCTGGGCATAGTGACAGACGCAAAAGGATAGTAAATTCTATTCCAGTATGATCGAGAACCGACAGATGATTAGCCATACAGTGACAGCGCATTGGACCATTTTCACAGAGAGGACGGGATGTAGCCATTGACAACGGTGATGCCCAACATACAGCTTGCCATGGAAATGAGTATGAAGGATTGGATGAAGACAGCAGGAAACCAGAGGCTCAGGAGGAACGAAAGCATCTCTATACGCTTATCTGAAATTCTCACCAATGACTTACATAAGTATCTCTATCCTATTTTACGTTTTATTTATCTTTTAATTATTAAAACTCTATAATCATTTGAATCTGCCTGACTAAGATTTACAAGGTGACCATAGCTTGCTTCAAGCAGACAATCTCCGTGGGATCGACCCTTACTCACGTAAGGTTTATTACTTGGACGACCCAGTGCACTTGCTGGTTAGTTGTGCGAAGTTGTGACAAAGTGTGATTCACGTTTGAGAGTACCAAGTCTTTGGCGCCATTGTTGATGATCGCAATTTCGTGCACCAAGTTTTTAGCGCCGTTGCCGGGGATTGTTCGAGTTTGGACAACTGACGATTCATCTTGTTGCTCAGATTAGGTAATTTTATTTTATTTTTAAGCTTTTTTTTATTTTTTTTATTTTTGAAAATAACGTGGAATGGGAGCAAGCTTGCAACGTTAGTGGTAAAGTTACCACCAATAACGCCTTCGAAAGCCATCATAACCCACATTAGTTGCTACGTTAGTTACATTAACGTGGGAACTAACATGGAAGGAAAGAGAAGCTCCAACGTTAGTGGTCAAAGTAAACACCACTAACGTTCCAAAAGGCCACACTTGGCCACGTTAAGAGTCACGTTAATCCAATTAACGTGAACTCTAACGTGGAATAAGAAAGAATCGCCAACGTTAGTGACACTCACCTTTGTCACTAACGTTGGATCAGGCCAAGATTGCCTACGTTAGTGGTCACGTTAAGACCACTAACGTGAAGGGTAACGCAGAGTAAAGGATGATGTGCCAACGTTTGTGACACTACTCTTTGTCACTAACGTTGGAGATGGCAAGCACACCCACGTTAGTGGTCACGTTAATGCCATTAACGTGAAGCACTAACATGGAAGGAAGGGGCATTTTGAAGCGTTAGTGACAAAGGTAAGTGTCACTAATGCTCTCGAGATTTGGCATGCCCACGTTAAGGGCCACGTTAGTTACACTAACATGGATCATTAACGTGGAAAAGAGGAACAAGGAGCAACGTTATTGGTAAAAGTAAGTGTCAACAACGCTTGCAAAGGGCTAAGAGGCTACGTTAGTGGTCACGTTAGTACCACTAACGTTGAAGTTAACGTGGATCAACTAGTTTGGTACGTTAGTGACAAAGTTATTGTCACTAACGCTTTCAAACCCAAGTTTACATTTAACATTAACGCCACTAACGTCCTAACTAACTCCCCATCATGCCTAACTCACATTCTTTCTGCAAGCAAAGCTGAGCCCACTAAAGACTGTAACTGCTTCAACTAAAGATCAAAGGCCCATATCCAAGACTTGAAGAGCTAACTAGAAGATCAGAATAGTAGTATATATAGGGATAGTTTTGAATTAAAAAGGGAGCTGGGAAATTTGGGGAACTACACTTTGTATATTTTACTTTCTCTGCAACTTCTAGTTTAATTTTAGAATGCACTCTTTTCTATCATCTTCCATTTCCAGAGCTATGAACAACTAAACCCCTTTTTCATTGGGTTAGGGAGCTCTGTTGTAATTTTATGGATCGATTATAGTTTTCATTCTTCTTCCTCTTTCTTTTCTCTGGATTTTACAAGAAAGCTTTCGATCTTAATTCAATTGGTTAGTTGTCTTGGAAAAGAAACTCTCCATACCTGGATCTCCTTGGAACCTTGGAAGAGGAATGAGGAGATCATTCTAGAAATGCTTTCTCATGTTGGACCAAATTGGGGTTTGGATGGATATAGTGACATATAATCCTACCAACACTTTGATTTGAAAATACATGTGGTATAATCAGTGACCATACTTTATCTCTTTCCATGAGCAATTAAATCAAGGAATTGGGCAATTGTTCAAGCTTAGAGAGATTGGGTTGCCAAGGAATTGGGATCCAATCACTTAAGATTGCCAAGGAGATCAATGAATGCATTGATTGAGGAAGATATGAGAATGAACTTGATCCGGAGAATGCGACATCTCCTAAGCCCAATGAATCCCCCATTTCTGATCTTACCCATTCTCTTTACCTTCTGTCATTTACTTTTATGCTCATCTCCCCAAATCCCATTTAAAATTATGCAATTTACTTTCTGAAAATTTACATTCCGCCATTTATTTTCAGTACTTACATTTTCTGTTATTTACTTTCCTGCCATTTAATTTTCTGCAATTTCTCAACTCAATTTCTGCTTAGCTCAACTAGAACATTCCTCTAATTAAAGTTGCTTGACCAATCAATTCCTGTGGGATTTGACCTCACTCTATTGTGAGTTTTTACTTGCCGACAATTCGGTATACTTGCCGAAGGGAAAATTGTTGAGAGACAAGTTTTCGTGCATCAAGTTTATGGCACCATTGCCGGGGATTGATTTTGTATCGACAATGATAAAGTTGGAGGATAACTAGATTGAGCAATTTTCTTTTGTTTTGTTTAATCCCATATGAGTGATTTACTTTCATTTTTAGCTATTTTCTTCCCTTTTTCCCTTGCCCGTTTGTTGTGCTTTCTTAGTTGTTTACAATTTAGTTCACTAACCCACTAACTGTTTGATATATTGCACCGCTCACACTAACATCCATTCTAACAAGAGTAATTTCTTCATTCATTTTCTTTCTTGCTTTTTGCTTTGTTGGTTGTATGATAGGTAGAAGAAGCGGGGCTTCAGCTTCCTTTGATTCTGAACCTGAGAGGACCTTCCTTAGATTAAGGAGGGAAGTAAGAGGAAAGAGAGTCGTTGGTGCTGAAGAAGAGGAAGAGTATTTTGAAATAGACATGGAGGAGAATATAGAGAATCACCATGAAGAAGAAGCTCACAACCATGCCAGAGAAGGTCCAGTAAATCATGCTGGGCAAGAGAGAAGAGTTCTAGGCTCTTATATTAATCCAAACCCAGGAAATTGTGGAAGTAGCATCCAAAAGCCAACCATGCATGCCAATAACTTTGAACTAAAGCCCCAGCTCATCACCCTCGTTCAAAATAACTGTACATTCGTAGGAAGCGTCCAAGAAGACCCCAATCAATATCTAACCACCTTCCTAAGGATATGTGATACTGTGAAGTCTAATGGTGTTCATCCTGACACTTATAGACTGCTTCTGTTCCCCTTTTCACTCAAGGGTAAAGCATCTAAATGGCTAGAATATTTCCAAAAGAAGAGTTTGACAACGTGGAAAGATGTGGTGAACAAATTCTTGGCGAGATTCTACCCTCCTCAAAGAATCAACAGGTTGAGAGCTGAGGTACAAACCTTCAGGCAACAAGATGGTGAAACTCTCTATGAAGCATGGAAGAGGTTTAAGGACTTAACAAGAAGGTGCCCGCAAGACATGTTCAATGAATGGTGTGCAGTTACACATTTTTTATGAGGGTCTTTCTTATGAATCAAAGAAGGCAGTAGACCACTCATCTAGAGGATTTCTAAACAAGAAGAAGACTATTGAAGAAGCCATAGATGTCATCGAGACTGTAGCTGAGAATGACTACTTCTATGCTTCTGAAAGGAGCAACACTCGAGGAGTGATGGAGCTGAACAACATGGATGCACTGCTGGCTCAAAACAAGATGATCACCAAGCAGCTGGCTGACTTTACCAAGAAGATGGAAAGAAACCAAGTTGCAGCAGTCACCACCTCACCAGCAGCTCAAGAAGGAGTAAATACAGAGGAAGAGGGTGACCGGGAACAAGCCAACTATATTAGGAACTCACCTAGGCAAGCCCATGATCCATACTCCAAAACTTATAATCCTGGTTGGAAGAACCACCCAAACTTTGGGTAGGGAAATCAACAAGATCAAAGCCAAGATCACAGACGTCACAACCCCAACAACAATGCAACTCACCAACATTCCACACAGAGATCATATCAACACCCACACAACAATACCTCTCAACATCCATATCAAAACCAAAATGGCCTTATCCCCCCCTCCCCCAATCTCAACCCACCATCACCATCCGAAGATAGACTCTCCAGAATTGAGACTCTACTTGAAGGTATATGCAAGGAAGTCCAAGACAACAAGGTGTTCAAGGATGAAGTGAGAGCTAATATAAAAAACCAGGGACACCATCAAGAGGCTGGAGTCTCAAGTGGGATATCTCTCTCAGCATATTCCCAAGCCTACTGATAGTTTCTCAAGTGACACAGAGAAAAACCCGAGAGGTGAAGTAAGGAAAGTAAGATGGGAAGAATGCAAGATGGTCACTATAAGTGATGAGGGGAGTGTGGAAGACCTGAACAAACCATTAGAACACTCTCGAGATATTTCAATAGAGAAGCAGGAAGAGAGTGACCAAGAAACCAAACCTATATAGAAGGAAGAGTTAAGGGAGAAGGAGATTCTGAACCCATATGCACCTTTTCCCCAAAGACTTAATGGGGGTGTAGAAGGGAAAATGTACTCAAAGTTCCTCGACATGTTTGCATCTCTTCATGTAAACATACCATTCATCAAGGCTTTCCAACAAATGCCCTCATATATTAAGTGTATGAAAGAGCTGCTGACCAAGAAAAATTCACTAAAGGGAGGACAAACAATAGTGATGAATAAGGAGTGTAGTGATCTCATTCAAATAGAGTTGCCTACAAAAAGGAAGCATCTAGGGAGATTTCACATCCTTTGTGCTATAGGAGAAACAGTGATTGATAAGGGACTCTGTGACCTAGGAGCAAGCATCAACTTAATGCCTTTGTCCCTCATGAAGAAGCTTCAAATCAATGAGCTAACACCCACGGACGTAATCATTAAGTTGGCTGACAAAACTCAAAAACAAGCCATAGGAGTGGTTGAGAACGTGCTAGTGAAGGTTGGAAACTACTTCCTTCCCACAGACTTTGTTATCTTGGAGATGGAAGAGAGTCACCTCCATCCAATCATATTGGGAAAACCATTCCTAGTCACAGCCAGAGCACTTATAGATGTGGAGCGAGGAGAGCTAATACTACGGATACATGATGAACAACTTACCTTCAATATCTTCAGACCCTCACAAGAAGCAGATCAAGAAAACAAGGAATCAATGGAGGATCACAATAAGGCAATGGTGGAAGAAACAAGCACTGAAGCACAAACAATACCCCTGGGAATCCCTTTGGTTGACAAACAATACAGTCAGAAGGCACAACAGCCAAGGGAAACCCAAGAGGAGCTAAATCCACCAGAGTCATATGAGACCAGCAACAAAATTTTCCTGGAAAATGAGGCCACAAGGAGCAGGATAGCATTAAAAGAAACAAGGAAGAAGGCGCCAAGGGGATGGAGGAACAAGAAGATCCCTACAGAGGATTTCTCTCCAAGGGATGAAGTAATCTCTGCTCATTTCCCAGCTATTCCACCTCATCTCCCCACCATTTCATCTCAGCTACCTTAAGTGTACACCATCAGCAGAATTCTCTCCTTGGAACATGTAGAGATTCTTAATGAAGCCAATGGAGATAGATTCACTGCGAGAGGAGAAGATTTGAGGCATTACCAACCACCCTGACAAAGGCTAAACGCCAAGCTAATGACGCTAAAGAAGCACTTTATGGGAGGCAACGCATGTTTCATATTTTTTTTAGGGGTGTTTAAAGTAGTTAATAAAGCAAGGTTCATGAATTCCAAATCAACTTTGATAAACACTTAGATGAACCCTTGTATTCAACACATAGTGAACAACAAGTTTGGTGTTCAAGGCACACTAAGAGGACATGAACACAATTCATATCGTGTTGATCTTAGAGCCTTAATCAACTCTTTTTACACTACATGGTCACAAACTAAGTTTGGTGTCACCAATGTTGCATACATGAACACTAAATAAGTCAGTTGGTTTGCATTCATGGATAGCATTTAGATGTTTAAAAACAAAAATCTAAAAAGTAGCCAGCCCACTCTTTGACTTTTGCCACCAAAAATTCAATGCTAACTTTTGCTTTCCTTTTGTCTTGTGTAGGAAATGAAGGAAGGATTGAACAGAATTGATGAGACAAATTGAGAAGGAGGTTCGGCCACTTCACAAAGGGGGAATGTTGCCATGCAACATTGGAAGAATGATATCCTTGGAGACCGAACCAAGAACCTCATAAAAGTGATGATCCTTGTGCTCATTTCATACCAAACCCCAACTATCCATCCTTAACCCATAAATATTGATCCACACATTCCACTTAGTCATTACCCTTCCATAAAAGTGGCCCTCCCATTTCGTACCGTCCCACATTCTAGAACCCTCTCCTCACATTTCTTACTTTCGAAAAACACCCTCAAAACTTCTTCCTCCATCAAAAGCTTTTTCACACACTTTCATAGCTACATCTTTTAAGTGGCAATCATCCATACTTCTACAAATTCAAAATCAAAGGTCACTCATGGCATCGTCAAGCTCTAAAAGAAGAAAAGGGAAGGAGCCTATGGAGCAACACCCTTTTGATGAGAAGAAATTTAGAACCTTTCACCATGCATTATAATTTGGGTGGATGGCTGGTAAAGAGATCATATATGAGCTAGGCTTTCAAGTCAAGAAAACTGAGTGCTCCGAAATCATAGAGAAGGTGGAAAAGAGAAGATGGGAGCTCCTCACTGATCCGGTCACAAAAGTAAACGCAACTCTGGTGAGAGAGTTTTATGCAAATGCAGTCAGGTATGATAGGGCAGATGAATCCTATATAAGCTTTGTAAGAGGGGTAACGGTGGATTTTAGTTCCATGAACATCATGAGGGTGTTAAAGCTACGAACCATACTATTTGCAGAAGAGAGCTATCAATCAGAATAGATAGCAGTCCCAATTATGACCAGATTGTGAAAGATATCTGCATACAAGGAGCGGATTGGGTACGAGATTCCCATAGGAAGCCCAAATTCATTAAGAGAGGGGATCTCACCCCTGAAGCAAAGGGGTGGTTCGAAATTGTAAGGAGATCCATCCTCTCTGCCGGAAACAACTTAGAGGGGAACCTTAAGAGAGCAACAATGGTGCAATGTATACACATAGGGGGAGAGATCAAGGTTCATGAACTCATAGCTCAAGGCATTCGGAAGTTGGCTGAGAAAAGTGATTCTGGAGGAAGGTTAGGCTACCCCAGTACCATTTTCCGTCTGTGCGACAGGGTTAGGGTGGTGTTCGAAAATGGAGACCCCGAGTGGATAAAAGTTAGCATCCCACTTACTGTTCGACGGATGCATTCTGTTGCATCTCCCCTACCTCAATGAAGGATAAGAAAGAGGGCAGCCCATCAAGCTGTAGAAGGACAAAACCCAGAGGAGCAAGCCCCAGCCACTTTAGACATGCACCAATTACAAGAAGCCATAGATGGCTTGTCTAGGCAATACTTGGAGAATCAAGGGGCACAGAAGGAGCTTCAACTACAAATGATGGATTGCCAAGAAGAATCATTCTCTAGATGGATGAATCAACAAGGGGAGTGGCAAAAGTAATTGATGGAGCAGCAACTGGAATAAGAAAGACAGTGGGGTGAATCCTTCCACAGGTTGAACCAAAAGCAAGATAAACAACAAGAAGCCATCCAAAAGCTAATCAACATCCAAGCACATCAAGGTGCGCACATTCATGAGATGCATCGGAAACGAAGAGAACAGGCAGATCTCTTCGATGAATACAGGGCATTTTCAGAAGGAGTCTATATGAGTGAGACTGGATATCATATGAACACTCAAGCCAGGCTCGGATACTTAGTCAGACAACTGCCTATATTGCACCCTGGGATCACAAGGTATGAAGAAGTAAAGGATGAATTAGCACGAGAGGAAAGAGAAAGAGCAGAAAAGAGTCATGAATCAGTAAGGAAGGCACTAGAAGATTGAAAAAGAGCCAGAACGACACGGACACAGGAAAACGCAAGTGGATACAAAGAGGACAAACAAAAAAGAGAGCATGGGCATCCCCATGAGTAAAAGGTGGCGGAGTTTCTTTTTTTTTTTCTTTCTTTCAAGCCTAAAATAAGGAAGATCATGTATGAAATAGAACATGCATCCATAGTAGCTTAGGAATTTTCAATTCTGTCTTTGAGATTTCATTGCTTAGTTCTATGTGTGCTGGTCTAAGTTCCCTGTTTCCATTTTCATCCTGCTTAAATGTATGCTTGTCCTTTAAGCCAAATAAAAGAAAATGTTATGAAAAACCAGAGTGAGGTTCATCTTGTAAAGTAAGTTCTCAATGTTTGTGGTGTGGTAATTGGTTAGCTAAGTTGGTTTACCAACAAGGTATACAGGCAACTATATGTTCTGAATCATATGCTTGAAGCACATTCTATGAGACTATCTAAACAACAAGGTCCTAATAAGAAAAAGGAAAAGAACAGTGAGAGTTTGAAAAAGAAAGAAAAAGAATAAGAAATAATGCTAGGAACCAAGGGTTTAAATCTTGAAGCATGTGTCTGTGATGTTCTTGTGCAAAGGATCTGCTTGGATGAATAAGTTCTCAGGAGTGCCTCATTGATGAGCGGATAATTTATACGCTTTTTGGCATTGTTTTTAGATAGTTTTTAGTATGATTTAGTTAGTTCTTAGTATATTTTTATTAGTTTTTAAGCAAAATTCAAATTTCTGGACTTTACTATGAGTTTGTGTGTTTTTTTGTGATTTCAGGTATTTTCTGGCTGAAATTGAGGGACCTGAGCAAAAATCTGATTCAGAGGCTGAAGAAGGACTACAGATGTTGTTGGATTCTGACCTCCATGCACTCAAAGTGGATTTTCTAGAGCTACAAGAATCTAAATGGTGTGCTCTTAATTGCGTTGGAAAGTAGACATCCAGGGCTTTTCAGTAATATATAATAGTCCATACTTTTCCCGAGTTTAGATGACGCAAACTGGCGTTCAACGCCAGTTCTCTGCCCTATTCTGGCGTTAAACGCCAGAAACAGGTTACAAGTTGGAGTTAAACGCCCAAAATAGGTTACAACCTGGTGTTTAACTCCAGAAACAGCCTAGGCACGTGTAAAGCTCAAGTCTCCATGATCTGTGACACTCATCATCATTCTCAACCTATAAACGCATGCCTGACAACCACTTCCGTTCTACCTTAAATTGAGTGTATCTCTTAGCCTCTTGGTTTATGATCAGAGTCTTCGTGGTATAGGCTAGGATTATTGGCAGCCATTCCTGAGATCCGGAAAGTCTAAACCTTGTCTGTGGTATTCCGAGGAGAGTAGGAGGATTGGATGACTGTGATGAGCTTCAAACTCACGAGTGCTGGGCATAGTGACAAACGCAAAAGGATCAATGGATCCTATTCCAACATGAGTGAGAACCGACAGATGATTAGCCGTGCGGTGACAGCGCATTTGGACCATTTTCACTGAGAGGACGGATGGTAGCCATTGACAACGGTGATCCACCAACATACAGCTTGCATGGAAGGAGACCTGCGTGCGTGAAGAAAAAGACAGTAGGAAAGCAGAGATTCAGAAGACAGAGCATCTCCAAAACCTCAATCTGTTCTCCATTACTGCATAACAAGTACTATTTAATTTATGCTTTTTACTCTTCGTAAATATAATCACTCTTATCATTGATTTCCTGACTAAGAATTACAAAATAACCATAGCTTGCTTCAAGCCAACAATCTCCGTGGGATCGACCCTTACTCACGTAAGGTATTACTTGGACGACCCAGTGCACTTGCTGGTTAGTGGTACGAGTTGTGAAAAGTGTGATTTACAATTCGTGCACCAAGTTTTTGGCACCGTTGCCGGGGATTGTTCGAGTTTGAACAACTGACGGTTCATCTTGTTGCTTAGATTAGGAAAATTTTGTCTTTTGGGTCAGAGTCTTTTATTTTCGTTTAAAAAAGATTTCCAAAAATTTATTATTTTTCTTTATTAATCTTTAGAGTTTTTCTGTTTGAGTTTAGTTTCATATTTTAAGTTTGGTGTCAATTGCATGTTTTTATTTTCCTTTAAATTTTCGAATTTGTGTTTATTGTTCTTTCTTGATCTTCAAGTTGTTCTTGCTATTTTTCTTGTTTGATCTCTAGTTTTTCCTGTCCTGTGTCTTTTCTTGTTTTTCTTGTGCGTTTTCAAATTATCAGTTTTCAAAAAAAATTTTATACATTAAATACTTTTTTAAAAAAAAAACACTTTAAATTTATAACTCAATTGGCTAGAGCGTTGTGTTTATGTTCTTGATAATTGGGAATCTTCCTTTTAAAACTTTTTTTAAAATAATTTTTCTTTGATTAAATCTCGTGTCAAACTTTTAAGTTTGGTGTTCTCTTGTTATTTTTTATTTTCGAAAACTTATTTTTAGTTTTCTAAAAATTTTAAGTTTGGTGTTCTTTTTATGTTCTTGTGAGTCTTCAAAGTGTTCTTGAGGCTTCTTTGTGTTTTGATCTTAAAATCTTTAAGTTTGGTGTTCCTTGGTGTTTTCCCTCCAAAACTTTCGAAAAAACAAGGAGCATTAGATCTAAAAATTTTAAGTCTTGTGTCATTTTATTGTTTTTCTCTTTCCTCGTTAAATTCAAAAATATCTTTTCTCTTTATTTTAAATTGAATTTTTGAAAATTACTTTTAAAAATTCAAATTTTTATTTTAAAAATCAAATCTTTTCAAAATTCAAAATCTTTTTTCAAAAATCATATCCAAAGTTTTTCAAATCTTCTTAATTAAGCAATTATTTTCATTTTCAAATTTATTTTTTTCTTGGTTTTCGAAATTTACATTTTAATTTCTAATTATTTTATTTTATTTTATCTTATTATTTTTATTTATCTTAATAATTTGGTTTGTTTTACTTCAATAAAATAAAAACAAAAATATATTTTCTTTGCAATTCACATCATCTCCCTTTCTCCGTCATGGATCTAAGTGGAAATGAACAGTTCAGAAGGACTCTGGGATCATATGCTAATCCCACTACTGCTGTATATGGGAGTAGTATCTGTATACCTCCCATCAAGGCAGGCAGTTTTGAGCTCAATCCTCAGCTCATTGTCATGGTGCAGCAAAACTGTCAGTATTCCAGTCTTCCACAGGAAGAACCTACTGAGTTTCTGGCACAATTCTTGTAAATTACTGACACAGTACGTGACAAGGAGGTAGATCAGGATGTATACAGGCTGTTATTATTTTCGTTTGCTGTAAAAGATCAAGCTAAAAGGTGGTTAAATAACCAACCCTCAGCAAGCATAAGAACATGGAAACAGTTATCAGACAAATTCCTGAATCAATATTTCCCTCCAAAAAGGATGACACAGCTAAGGCTGGACATCCAAGGATTTAAACAAGAGGATGATGAATCCCTTTATAATTCCTGGGAAAGGTACAGAGGGATGCTAAGGAAATGCCCCTCTGAAATGTTTTCAGAGTGGGTGCAATTAGACATCTTCTACTATGGGCTTACAGAAAGAGCTCAGATATCTTTAGACCACTCAGCTGGTGGATCTATACACATGAGAAAAACTATTGAAGAGGCTCAAGAGCTTATTGATATAGTTGCCATAAATCAGCATCTGTACATAAGTAGTGGGTCCTCCAGAACAAGTTGCTGAACTCAATCAACAATTATGTTTTCTAATAAAACAGCTAGCAGAATTCAAGGAGATGTTACAAGACACTAAAAATGCTAATAAAAATATGGAAGCACAATTGAATCAAACAAAACAGCAGTTATCAAAGCAGATAACAGAAGAGTGCCAGGCAGTCCAATTAAGAAGTGGAAAAACATTAAATACCTCACTTCAGAGTAGCAGAAAGCCAAGAAAAGAACAACTAACAGAGGATGAGCAAAATATTATCCAAAATTCCTCTGAGGACAGTAAGAGCCCGGAGAGGAACAACTCTGGCATTCAAACGCCAAAAAAGGATGCAAAGTTGGTGTTAAACGCCCAACCCACGCGCAGTTCTGGCGTTCAAATGCCAGAAACAGGCAAGGAGTTGGCGTCAAACGCCCAATGGAAGCTCAGTTCTGGCGTTCAAACGCCAGAAACAGGTAAGAAGTTGGCGTCCAACGCCAATCAAGCTTCTAACCCTGGCATTCAAACGCCAGTGAGGGATCAGACACACACAAGTGCTGATAGCAACCCCTCTAAAAAGGCTTCTCCAACCACCTCTGTAGGAAATAAACCTGCAGCAACTAAGGTTGAGGAATACAAAGCCAAGATGCCTTATCCTCAAAAACTCTGCCAAGAGGAGCAGGATAAGCAATTTGCCCGCTTTGCAGACTATCTCAGGACTCTTGAAATAAAGATTCTATTTGCAGAGGCACTTGAGCAAATACCCTCTTATGCCAAGTTCATGAAAGAGATCTTGAGTCATAAGAAGGATTGGAGAGAAACGGAAAGAGTTCTACTCACTGAAGAATGCAGTGCAGTCATTTTGAAAAGCTTCCCAGAAAAGCTTAAAGATCCCGGGAGCTTTATGATACCATGCATATTAGAGGGTAATTGCACCAAGACAGCTTTATGTGATCTTGAGGCAAGCAACAACCTAATACCTACATCCACAATCAGAAAGCTTGGTTTAACTGAAGAAGTCAAACCAACCCGGATATGTCTCCAACTTGCTGATGGCTCCATTAAATACCTATCAGGCGTGATTGAAGACATGATTGTCAGGGTTGGGCCATTCGCCTTTTCCACTGATTTTGTAGTGCTGGAAATGGAGGAGCACAAGAGTGCTACCCTCATTCTAGGAAGACTTTTCCTAGCAACTGGACGAACCCTCATTGATGTCCAAAAGGGGGAAGTAACCCTGAGAGTCAATGAGGATAAGTTTAAGTTGAATGCTGTCAAAGCCATGCAGCATCCAGACACACCAAAAAACTGCATGAAAGTTGATCTTATTGACTCTTTGGTAGAGGAGATCAACATGGCTGAGAGTCTCGAATTAGAGCTAGAAGACATCTTTAAAGATGTCCAGCCTGATCTGGAGGAATCAGAGGAATTGAAAGAGCCTCTAAAACTTCCTCAGGAAGAGGAAAAACCTCCTAAACCCGAGCTCAAACCATTACCACCATCCCTGAAATATGCATTTCTGGGAGAAGGTGACATTTTTCCGGTGATCATAAGCTCTGCTTTAAATCCCCTGGAAGAGGAAGCGCTACTTCAAGTGCTAAGGACACACAAGACAGCTCTTAGGTGGTCCATAAGTGATCTTAAGGGCATCAGGCCAGCAAGATGCATGCACAAGATCCTATTGGAGGACGATGCTAAGCCAGTGGTTCAACCACAGAGGCGGCTAAATCCAGCCATGAAGGAAGTAGTGCAGAAAGAGGTCACCAAGTTACTGGAGGCTGGGATTATTTATCCTATTTCTGATAGCCCCTGGGTGAGCCCTGTCCAAGTTGTCCGCAAAAAGGGAGGCATGACAGTGGTTCATAATTAAAAAAATGAACTGGCTCCTACAAGAACAGTTACAGGGTGGCGCATGTGTGTTGACTACAGAAGGCTCAATATAGCCACCAGAAAGGATCATTTTCCTTTACCATTCATAGACCAGATGCTAGAAAGACTAGCAGGTCATGATTATTACTGCTTTTTGGATGGCTATTCAGGCTACAACCAAATTGCAGTAGATCCCCAGGATCAAGAGAAAATAGTATTCACATGTCCATCTGGAGTATTTGCCTACAGAAAGATGCCATTTGGGTGTGTAATGCACCTGCAACCTTTCAGAGATACATGCTCTCTATTTTCTCTGATATGGTGGAAAAATTTCTGGAAGTCTTCATGGATGACTTTTCAGTATATGGAGACTTATTCAGCTCCTGTCTTGATCACCTGACACTGGTTCTGAAAAGATGCCAAGAGACTAACCTGGTTTTAAACTGGGAAAAATGTCACTTTATGGTGACTGAAGGGATTGTCCTTGGACACAAGATTTCGAACAAGGGAATAGAGGTGGATCAAGCTAAGGTAGAGATAATTGAAAAATTAGCACCACCTGCCAATGTTAAGGCAATCAGAAGCTTTCTGGGGCATGCAGGATTCTATAGGAGGTTTATAAAGGATTTTTCAAAAATTTCAAAACCTCTGAGCAACCTGCTAGCTGCTGACACGCCATTTGTGTTTGACACAGAGTGTCTGCAGGCGTTTGAAACTCTGAAAGCTAAGCTGGTCACAGCACCAGTTATTTCTGCACCAGACTGGACATTACCATTCGAACTAATGTGTGATGCCAGTGACCATGCCATTGGTGCAGTATTGGGGCAGAGGCATGACAAGCTTCTGCATGTCATTTATTATGCTAGCCATGTTTTAAATGATGCCCAAAAAAATTACACAATCACGAAAAAGAATTGCTTGCAGTGGTTTATGCCATTGACAAGTTTAGATCATACTTAGTAGGATCAAAAGTGATTGTGTATACTGACCATGCTGCTCTTAAATATCTACTTATAAAGCAGGATTCAAAATCCAGGCTCATAAGATGGGTGTTGCTTCTGCAAGAGTTTGATATAGAAATAAGAGACAGAAGAGGGACAGAAAACCAAGTGGCTGATCATCTGTCCCGGATAGAACCAGTAGAAGGGGCGTCCTTTCCCTCTATTGAGATCTCTGAAACTTTTTCGGATGAGAATTTGTTCGCCATTCAGGAAACACCATGGTTTGTAGATATTGCAAACTATAAAGCTGCAAGGTTCATACCCAAGGAGTACAGCAGGCAACAAAAGAAAAAATTAATTACTGATGCAAAGTACAACTTGTGGGATGAACCCTATCTCTTTAAGAGATATGCAGACGGAATAATCCGTAGGTGTGTGCCTAGAGAAGAGGCACAGAAGATCTTATGGCATTGCCATGGGTCACAATATGGAGGCCATTTCGGAGGTGAGCGAACAGCCACCAAGGTCCTCCAATGTGGCTTCTACTGGCCTACCCTCTATAGAGATTTCCGAGAGTTTGTGCGTAACTGTGACAGTTGCCAGAGATCTGGTAATCTGTCTCATGGTTACGCCATGCCTCAACAAGGAATCTTAGAGATTGAGTTGTTTGATGTATGGGGTATTGACTTCATGGGGCCTTTCCCACCATCATACTCAAACACTTATATTCTGGTGGCAGTCGACTATGTATCCAAATGGGTAGAGGCCATTGCCACACCCACTAATGATACTAAGACAGTGCTGAAGTTCCTCCAGAAACATATCTTCAGTAGGTTTGGTGTCCCTAGAGCACTAATTAGTGATGGGGCACTCACTTCTGCAACAAACAGCTTTATTCTGCTATGGTCTGATATGGAATTAGTCACAAGGTGGCAACTCCATATCATCCACAGACAAACGGGCAAGCTGAAGTCTCTAATAGAGAACTAAAAAGAATCCTGGAACGGACTGTAAGTACCCGTAGACAGGATTGGGCGAGAAGCTTGGATGATGCTCTGTGGGCTTACAGAACAGTATTCAAGACTCCTATAGGGACCTCTCCATACCAGCTTGTGTATGGTAAGGCCTACCATCTGCCCGTGGAACTGGAGCATAAGGCCTACTGGGCAATCAGATTCCTAAATTTTGATGCCAAATTAGCTGGAGAAAAAAGATTGCTCCAACTGAATGAGCTAGAGGAATTCAGATTGACTACTTTCGAAAATGCCAAGTTTTACAAAGAGAAAGCAAAAAGGTGGCATGACAGAAAGCTGTCATCTAGAGTCTTTGAACCAGGACAGAAGGTTCTGCTGTTTAACTCTAGGCTCAGGCTATTTCCCGGGAAACTGAAATCTCGGTGGAGGGGACCATATGTGATTACAAGTGTGTCACCATATGGCTATGTGGAGCTTCAAGACATTGATTCTAATAAGAAGTTTATTGTTAATGGACAGAGAATCAAGAATTCTCTTGAAGGCAATGTTGAGCAAGAGTGCTCAAGGCTGAGGCTAGATTAAAAGCTCAGCAAAGTCCAGCTAACGAATAAAGAAGCGCTTACTGGGAGGCAATCCAGTCATTAGCAAAGCTTTTTATTTATTTATTTATTTATTTTTAATTATACAAGTTTAATATAAATAATCTTCAAGGTAAAGAATCAATTGCATAAGTTCACAGGGTTACAGAAGAATTCAGAATACAAAACAGGGAGAAGGAGTTCACTGGCAAGAAAAGGCCAGTAAGAGGTACAATTGGGCGTTAAACGCCCAAAAGAAGCATCTACTGGGCGTTTAACGCCCGTAATGATACCTTTTGGGGCGTTAAATGCCAGAATGGGTACCATTCTGGACGTTTAACGCCATACTTGCAGCATCCTGGGCGTTCAGAAAAATGCCAAGTGACGAAAGATTTTTGGCGTTTAACGCCAGCCAGAAGCAACAGCTGGGCGTTAAACGCCCAAAAGAGGCTACAGATGGGCGTTAAACGCCCAAAACAAGCAGCAGTTGGGCGTTTAATACCAGGATTGTGGAGGAGAGGAAGTTTTTGTTCCCAACTTGATTTTTTTCAAAATTTCATATTTCCATCCATTTTTCTTGCATAAACATGTTCCCATACTTTCATTTTTCAAACTTTTTCCAAAAAAAAAATTTTTAAAATATCTTAATCCTAAAATTAAATATTTCTCAATTCTTCTTCAACCTCTTCTCAAATCTTTTTCAAAACAAATCTATCTTTTTCGAATTTTTTCAAACTCATCAATATCTTTTTTAAATCTTCACAATATTTTTAGAACAAATCTATCTTTTTCAAATATCTTTCATATCTTCTCAATTTTAAATTACATCTTTTCCTATCTTACTTATCTTTTCCAAATCACATTTTCTATCATATATTTTTAAAAGATTTTCGAAAACCCAACCCCCCTCCCATTTAAATCCTCGTTCGGCCTCCCCCCTCTCATCCACAAATTCGAACTTGGCTCTCCCTCTATCCCTCTCCTTTCTTTTCTTTTGCTTGAGGACAAGCAAACCTCTAAGTTTGGTGTGTTTATCCGTGATCACTAAGCCAATACCCACCAAGATCATGGCTCCTAAGGGAAAACAAACCAACTCAAGAGGCAAAAAAGAGAATATTCCAAAACCACTTTAGAATCAAGGGAAGTTCTTAACCAAAGAATATTCAGACCATTACTACAAAATAATGGGTCTAAGGTCAGTGATCCCGGAAGTTAAATTCGATCTGAAAGAAGACGAATATCCGGAGATCCAAGAGCAAATTCGAAACAGGAGCTGGGAAGTCCTAGCTAATCCTGAAACAAAGGTGGGAAGAAACATGGTTCAGGAATTCTACTCTAATATGTGGCAGACAGACAGGCAGAGAATAGCTGGAACCGCATTCTATGACTATCGAACTCTGGTCAGAGGGAAGATTGTTCACACCCACCCTGACAAAAATACAGAACTTAAGTATATTATTTCTAATTATTTGTTTTGAGCATTTTATTGAGAATAATTTGTGAAATTGATGAGCAAATAGTATTTTTATACATTATTATTGTTGGGTTAAAAATTCATTTCTATTTACTACTATATTGTCCCTATTTTCATTTGAAATTACAAATGTAACCCTAACCCTAATTTTTGAAAATGAAACCCTACCCCTGAAACCCTAACCCATGACCCGGTTTCCTCACAACTGCTGCATCCCTCCCTTCTAACAGCAGCACACACAGTTTCATTCCTCTTCTTCCATGAAAGGAAAGAGGCAGAAACAGAAAAACGGAGAAAAGGGGAAAGGGACTGCCGATCTGAGAAGAGATGAAGGACGGCACCGGCGGGCGTCACTGCCGCCGCGCCGCCGTGTTGCACCGGAGAGGATGAGAGAGCGAGGAACAGATCCGAGAGGGGAGGAGGGCGACGCAGCCGCCGAGCCGATCGTCTTCCTCGCCGCCAGTGCCGTCATTGTCACCCTCGATGGAGGAGAGAGGGGAAAGCGCTCGCGAGGAGCTACTGCAGAAGCCATCGCGCGTTGCTGCTGCAGCCTAACCGCGTCGCCGCCGACTGTGAAGCTGCCGCCGATTAGTCGCGCGAGGAGCCCGTGTCGTTGCCGATCATCCTTGCGCTGCGTCGGAGGCAGACCTGCGAACTGAAGGGAGCGCAACCCATAGCCACAGACAAAGAAGAAAGGACGCGTGCGGGAGGTTGAAGCCGCCGCTGTCACCGCCGTTGCCGTGAATGGGGTCGTTACCATCGCCCTGCACGCCGGCGCCGTACACCACATTGCCGGAGGGCCAGAACGCGATGGAGGAGAAGCCTACCTTCGCCACTGCCTTTCACTGCCGCCTACCTCTGCCACTACCAACCTACTGCTCCGCGGTGCTTAGCTGGCGCTTCTGATACTGTCGCCGGAGTTCTGAGGCCACGAGAGCCACCGCCGAAGCTTCTGGCTACTTCTGCCGTCACCAGAAAACTCTACCGGTAAGGGCTTTGAACTTGGTTTTCATTCGTTTAAGATTCCGGAAGCTTTAACGTCTCTGTATGTGGGTTCCAGGCGCCATTGCCGGAGTCCAGTCGCCGCTGCTACTTGAGGTGGCTGCCGGGCTGCTGCCAAACCGGTTCAGAGATCGCCGCTGTTTCGGTTCAGCTGCTCCTTCATTCGGTAAGCGTTTTTGATTTGAAAGCCCTTTTGTTACTGTTCTGTTATCATACGTTGAGGTTGTGGCATTAATTGCTATAAGATTAAGTCTCAGTTATTGTATGTTGCGATTAGTGTTTCTATGGATATTGCGAAAGTGGTTGGGAGCTGAGGTTTTGACTGCCGTCAGTTCGGGTTGAGGCGAAAAGGACTCTGTGAGGCATTTGGATTATGGAATTTGGCGTTTTGAGGTAGGGGCGCTTTCCAAAAACTATATTTTATATATTGGAATTATTACATATGGATACTGATGTGAGTGAATGTGTATTTGGTGATTGTATCGACCTTATGTATGGCTTGATTTGCCTTGGTCGGTTATGAACGTCTGTTGGTTGAATTGTTGTGTGGTTTTGTGAAACGAAATGCTTTTCAAGTTGATTCTTTTAAAGCTTTGAGATCGAGTTTAACCCGTTGAGAATTGATTTGAGTTAATTTTATTGAGAATGTGAAAAATAGAATCCACTCTTGAATTCAGCCTGGCTGGCTTTAAATGATCTGATTTTTGATAAATGATTGTTACTGAACCGTTTTTTTAAAGCTTTAGAAATGAGTTTATTCGGCTGATAATGATTTGATGTTGAAACGGTTTTCTAGAAATATAGTATTGAGGTTGACTGTTGAATTTTGGCTTGCCTTTGAATTGATTTTAGATTTTGGGCTGTTGGAAAAGGATTGTGGAATGGTTTAGTTGGGACCCGAACCGGGTGGCAAAGTCCAACTTTTAGGGGAGGTGCTGCAGAAATTTCTATAAAATCCGAGTCTTTATTGAATGTTGTATGGAAAAATGATGAGTTAAAGACTTCTACTATTTTACTTAAATTATCAAGAAAAGAATGATTCATGCTTTTGAAATGAATTATTAAAGAGGAAATTGTGATTTAGTCTTGCTTCTTAAGAAAGGCATTGTATCTCTTTCAGAAGAAAGTTATTTAGATGAAACTTGTGTTTTAAGCTATCTGAATGTGAAAAGGATTTATGCCTTTGAATTTGACTTGGGGATTTCAATTAAAGAAGTTTCAATGACTTTGAAAGAACCTAAATGTCTATTGACAAGTTTCATTTTGAAATGTTTTGAGAAAGGTTTTAAGTACTCTTTGAATCCGGAACTTTTGCAAGACAAACAATTTTGAACAGTTGAAACGCTTTAGAATTTATCATGGGGGTTGAAGCTGGTTTTGTCTAAGTAAAGGAAACCGCTTTGAAAGAAGTAAATGATTACGTGACTCGGTTTGGCTTAGATCATATTTCAGTACTCAAATCGGAAAGCCAAGGTTTTAATGATTTTAAATGAATTTGGCGAAATGAGTTATGCTATTCTCCCCTAACGACTTGGGGCTCTGCCAAGGAACTTTTGTTATAAAATCCCATTGTTGAATGGATGATTTTGAATGTTTCAAAATAAATCTTTAACTTGCCATGTTATGGAAGCTTGGAAAGAGGATGCCGAGAGTGGCATTGTTTTCAAAGGGGAATTTACCTTGAGTAAAAGTGGCTTATGAGCCTGAGATGATTTGAGAAATGAGATCTTTAAAGCCAAGGCTGAAAAGAATTGAAACTCGATTTCAAAGTGAAATGAATTGAGAAAATGATTTATGGCTTAAATGCCAACTTTATGAATTTAATGATGTTGAATGGTGGAAGTGCTGTTTTATTGTGAGCCGAAATGGCTGTGTATGATTTATGAATGTTAGCTGGTTCTGGATTGAACCGTGAGCCGGAATGGCTGTGTATGATTATCAATATTGGCTGGTTCTGGATTGAACCGTGAGCCGGATGGCTGAGATGGATGTTGATCCATGGCTGAGAATGAATGCATATATGCTGAGATATTGATAATTGTAATTTTTGCACTTCCACTATCTGAGATACAAGTTTTCCTGGGTAGTAGCAGTGGCTAGCCACCACGTGCTCCAGGTTGAGACTTGATACTCTGTTGACCCTATGTCGTAAGTGTGGCCGGGCACTGTGAAAGCCCCGGATGAGCTCGCCCCCGTGAATATTCACCAGTGAGGGTGATGGATATGGATCATGATTATGATCAAGTTTATGATGAGTATAACTCGAGTTGGGGATGCGCGACAGAGGGACAGTCCAATGGTTAGCTACCAGGACTTGTCGGGTTGGCTCTATAACCGACAGATGATATCATCAGCCACTAGGGACAGGCATGCATCATATGCATCTACGTGACATTATTTGAGTGTACATATTGTACTTGGTTTGCCTTTGTGATTACTTGTGATTAACTGCTATTTGTTCTACTTGCTGTAACTGTTTGTTTGTGCTTGACTTCCTATCTGTGTTTACGACTGGGACTCTGTTGGATTGTGGTGATTGGTTGATGGTTAGATTGTTTGGGCCTAGGGCCGTGGTTGAAATGAGATGGACCGATGGTTGGTTTTGGTTGTGTTCTGGTTTGGAAGAATATGAAAGGCTATTTTGGTTCAGTATTGATAAACCATTTTGAAAGGCTTTTGAGTTTTTGAGAATTGAACTGTTCCTCTTTCAGAAAAGATTTCAGATTTCTATTTATTGTAAACCGTTGTTTTTGAAAAGAGGCATAAGACAGTTATTAATCACTGGTACGGTTTATCTTCACGTATCCTATTACAGTAATTTCCAAAAACCCTCTACTGAGAACCCTTTCGAGGATGATGTTCTCACCCCCCTACATTTTTTCCCTTTCAGGATATGGGTGCAGAAGTTACGAAGAGTTTCTTTATTTTTTTGTTGAGATGCTCTGTATTGTTTTAGTTATGGTTTATTGTACCCTCGCCATTATCTTGATATATTCTGTAAGAGGGATAGGAATTATATTGGATAATGATTGTAATATTATTTATGTATATATATACATGTATGTACGCTTTATGAGTTGTTGTAAGTGTATTGTATGTATGGATGTACGTTGTATAGCAAAAGTATTTGTGGGAGCGGTTTTGCGGTTTAAAGTTTTAAACAGGGTCATATTTTAGTATTAAATAGTATATAAGTCGTTGTAATGTCCGAACTATCAGAGTGGCGCATCCGGAAGCATGAACTTTGGTAGTTAGGGTGTTACATTATGGTATCAGAGCAGTCCTTCCTGTAGAGCCTGAGGAATGGACCGACTATGTTTCAGTTGCATACTCTGAGTGTTTGTCATGTATTAGGTCTTGTTGAACGACGAGAATTAGAGCTTTATGCACATGACGGTCTATTGATTAACGCTGTTAGTCTTGCATTGCATAATTCTTGGTATTAAGTTTGGCCGGCTTAATACTAGTGAATTATGTATATGAGAGCACTAATGGGTTATCATAGATGATATACGAGTTTTGAGTAAAGCGAATCGCGGGTTTTGGGAACGTTAGAAACTATTTCTCGAGGCTATTCAGTTGTGTGTCTTGAATTCTGTTCGAGTTGACCTGTTCCTTCATGACCTAACTTGAAGTACTTGTTTGCTAATCCCTTTGAAAAGTAGATTGATTTTTCGACTTTATTCCTCTATTCATATGCATTCTTGTTTGATCTTAATTGCATATGCTTGTTTGGAATCCTTGTTGCATCTATCTTCCTCTGTTTGGGTTCTTCTTGATTCACGTGTTCCTTGATGTAGCTTCGAACTTGTCTTAATGTGTTGTGCCTTTTAACTCCGGGTTCTGAGTCCATTCTTTGAGAACTTGTTGATTCAGTTTTCCTCTTATTTGACAGTGATTACAGCTAATTTTGAGATTTTTATAAAAATTGCTATTGACTAGATATACACTTATTTATATGTGGAACTTTGAAGATTTCTTATACAGTTTAACAACTATTTATTTCTAATACGTTGCCTACACTTTTACTGGTTTACGGAATTGCACTTACTTTAAAAGTAAATTGACTTTCTAGTAATTTTACTATAGTTCCAATGCACATCTTCAATTGATTATGTATTTGGAATATTTTTCAAAATTCTGGAAAGAAAGGGGATTTTTCACTTTTATCCCGGTTGAGTTTCATTTGATAAACTTTACTTAATTCATTTTGATTTGAGTTTGATTTAGCATACTACATGGTTTATTCTATTGTTGTTCTTTTGAAAATGTTGGACTCATAGCTTTCTTCTTATGATCAGACTCGCTCCTTCTTAAGCTTTTCACCTCTATGAATGTCATACATGATTCTGTTTTTAACTAATCTTTTACATCTTGTGAAATTACCATTGATCTTGGTTTGTCCTCTCTTGTGAATCTCATCCGTATGTGAGTCAGTTTGATTTGTTTCAAATTAGTGCATTGTTTATTCTCTCATTTTCTCTACAAGAGTTTTTAGTTAAAGATTTACCTTTGAGAAATTACTAATGATTGAGTTGTCTTTTCCTATGACTTTTGTATTCTTTTGGATCAATTGAAAGCTTGTTTGATGACTCATGCCTAGTGAATCTTGTTTGGACTACTTTGGTTTAAGATCCTTTCTTGCAAGGCTTGACTCCTTTTTAGTACATCTTAAACTTCTTGAATGTTCTTCTGAGATGGTGATTTTAAGAACACTTTTGGGAATCTTGTTCTGAACTTTTTAAAGAAGTTTTGAATTCTCTTGTAAGAAGTTTTAAACGGAATTTATCTTCTGTTGCTTGATTTAGATTGAAACCATTGATCAATTTTGACGAAGTTAATTTAAAGTTGGGATGCACTATTTTAAATGAAGTTTTGGAAAGTTTCCTTGTTTAGTGGAAACCGGTTCGTTTGTAACGCACCACTTGTTTCCTTTACCAATTTACAAGCAAACTTTTACCTTGGATTTTCTTTCTAAAAAGAGTTTAACTTCTTCTTTCGCCCTTGCTATGAATATTATACACGCTTGTTTAAATATGGACTTTGGAGATTTTTGAACAAGCATTTGATTTCTCTTCCGAGTTTTATGATTGCTTTTGGTTAAGTTGTGCACCTAATTATCTTTCTAAAATATTTGAGGGAATATTTTAGCTCCTAGCCAAACTTGTGAGCAAGTTGTTTTTTTTAAAAAAAAAAACTCTATATGATCTACTTCAGCATGAAATTGTATTGAAGTAAAGCCACGTTTATGCTTTTGCTACTCTCTTGAAGAATGTTTGTTACTCAACTTTTCTTCTAGGCTGCAAGGTGGCTTTTTCCGCAAGTTTTCGACTCTTTCATGAACAATGTATTCAAAAGTAATTGTAATCGTGCTCTTGAGTTCTGTGAGCTTTGCCTTGGGTCTGAGATGTTCTTTTCTGTGAACCTTATACTTCTTCGACTCGGCTTGAGTTTGTTTCAAACTGATGCGCTGGTTTTCTTCCTATTGATCTTGTTGAACTTCTTTGATCCAAGGGTTATCTTTGAAGTTGTCAATTGAATTGAGTCTAGCAAACTTCATTGCTTGAGTGTCCTTGTTTATCTGGAATTGGATACATTCTCTCAAATCTTTGCGTGCTATCCTTGACATTTGACTCTCCTTTTAAATCTTGTATCATTCTGAGTAGACTCGAGAATTGTTTTGATATCACGTGCGACTTGTAGACGTAGTAACGCGATGCGTTAGTTCTTTAAGACGTGATATGTGTATATGGAATGTGAAGTGGTAGGTGTGTGACGTTATGATGAGTTGTGGATGTTTTGTCCCTTGCAAACGAGCTTGCGATTGTTAGGCTTATGATCGGATATGGGAATTGTGAAGTGCTTGATGGAGTTGGAAGGTTGAAGCTTTGAGGTTGAGATGAGATTAGTGTACGGATGTTGAGCGCGTCGTTGTAACCTCATCCTGTTTTATAACCTTCAATGCCTTACCTTACTATCACATGTTTGACCCATGTCACCTTTTGCATTGAGCCTACCTTGTAGCATTTGCTTTGCACTCACACTTCTACCTTGGCATCCTTATGCATATGACAATCAAAGTATTTGGAAACCGTATATATGTTTATATTTTGAGATATTTTTGCTTCTTCCTTAAATATGTTCAAAGGTGAACTGTTATGGAATTTCTTTCATTTTGTATCAATTTTCGAGGGCGAAAATTTTTATAAGATGGGTAGAATATAAGACCCAGAACTTTTGAAAAGTCTTATTATGATCAAGTCTCAAAATCATATAGTTATTTATAGCCTTAATTTCAGAAATTATTTTATTAAAGATAATTAAGGCAGGTTGTGATTTATTGGATTTGAGATAAGTTATGATTATTATCCAATTTTACAATTATTGGATTATTTTCTATATTTGAATTATAAAGTTAGTAGTTGAGAAATAATAAAGATTTTATATGATTCGGATTAAATATTAGTATTTTAAATATTAATACTGCTGTTTTAGAAAAATAGAGAACTTAAGTATATTATTTCTAATTATTTGATTTGAGCATTTTATTGAGAATAATTTGTGAAATTGATGAGCAAATAGTATTTTTATACATTATTATTGTTGGGTTAAAAATTCATTTCTAGTTACTACTATATTGTCCCTATTTTTATTTGAAATTACAAAAGTAACCCTAACCCTAATTTTTGAAAATGAAACCCTACCCCTGAAACCCTAACCCATGACCCGGTTTCCTCACAACTGCTGCATCCCTCCCTTCTAACAGCAGCACACACGGTTTCATTCCTCTACTTCCATGAAAGGAAAGAGGCAGAAACAGAAAAACGGAGAAAAAGGGAAAGGGACTGCCGATCTGAGAAGAGATGAAGGACGGCGCCGGCGGGCATCACTGCCGCCGCACCGCCGTGTTGCACCGGAGAGGATGAGAGAGCGAGGAACAGATCCGAGAGGGGAGGAGGAGTTGGGACCCGAACCGGGTGGCAAAGTCCAACTTTTAGGGGAGGTGCTGCCGAAATTTCTATAAAATCTTTATTGAATGTTGTATGAAAAAATGATGAGTTAAAGACTTCTACTATTTTACTTGAATTATCAAGAAAAGAATGATTCATGCTTTTGAAATGAATTATTAAAGAGGAAATTGTGATTTAGTCTTGCTTCTTAAGAAAGGCATTGTATCTCTTTCAGAAGAAAGTTATTTAGATGAAACTTGTGTTTTAAAGCTATTTGAATATGAAAAGGGTTTATGCCTTTAAATTTGACTTGGGGGTTTCAATTAAAGAAGTTTCAATGACTTTGAAAGAACCTAAATGTCTATTGACAAGTTTCATTTTGAAATGTTTTGAGAAAGGTTTTAAGTACTCTTTGAATCCGGAACTTTTGCAAGACAAACAATTTTGAACAGTTGAAACGCTTTAGAATTTGTCATGGGGGTTGAAGCTGGTTTTGTCTAAGTAAAGGAAACGGCTTTAAAAGAAGTAAATGATTACGTGACTCGGTTTGGCTTAGATCCTATTTCAGTACTCAAATTGGAAAGCCAAGGTTTTAATGATTTTAAATGAATTTGGCGAAATGAGTTATGCTATTCTCCCCTAAAGACTTGGGACTCTGCCAAGGAACTTTTGTTATAAAATCCCATTGTTGAATAGATGATTTTGAATGTTTCAAAATAAATCTTTAACTTGCCATGGTTATGGAAGCTTGGAAAGAGGATGCCGAGAGTGGCATTGTTTTCAAAGGGGAATTTACCTTGAGTAAAAGTGGCTTATGAGCCTGAGATGATTTGAGAAATGAGATCTTTAAAGC
This sequence comes from Arachis ipaensis, assembly GCF_000816755.2. NCBI lineage: Eukaryota > Viridiplantae > Streptophyta > Magnoliopsida > Fabales > Fabaceae > Arachis > Arachis ipaensis. The sequence continues at coordinate 108,972,731 of NC_029785.2, read as the reverse complement.
CAAGGCTGAAAAGAGTTGAAACTCGATTTCAAAGTGAAATGAATTGAGAAAATGATTTATGGCTTAAATGCCGACTTTATGAATTTAATGATGTTGAATGGTGGAAGTGCTGTTTTATTGTGAGCTGGAATGGCTGTGTATGATTTATGAATGTTGGCTGGTTCTGGATTGATATCAACAGCCACTAGGGACAGGCATGCATCATATGCATCTACATGACATTATTTGAGTGTACATATTGTACTTGGTTTGCCTTTGTGATTACTTGTGATTAACTGCTATTTGTTCTACTTGCTGTAACTGTTTGTTTGTGCTTGACTTCCTATCTATGTTTACGACTGGGACTCTGTTGGATTGTGGTGATTGGTTGATGGTTAGATTGTTTGGGCCTAGGGCCGCGGTTGAAATGAGATGGACCGATGGTTGGTTTTGGTTGTGTTCTGGTTTGGAAGAATATGAAAGGCTATTTTGGTTCAGTATTGATAAACCATTTTGAAAGGCTTTTGAGTTTTTGAGAATTGAACTGTTCCTCTTTCAAAAAAGATTTCAGATTTCTATTTATTGTAAACCGTTGTTTTTGAAAAGAGGCATAAGACAGTTATTAATCACTGGTACGGTTTATCTTCACGTATCCTATTACAGTAATTCCCAAACCATGTGCTTGTGGCGTGAAGGTGTCAAGTGAAAACTTGAGACTGAGCGGTTAAAGTCGAGGTCCAAAGCAAAAAAGAAGAGTGTGCTTAAGAACCCTGGACACCTCTAATTGGGGACTCTAGCAAAGCTGAGTCACAATCTGAAAAGGTTCACCCAGTTATGTGTCTGTGGCATTTATGTATCCGGAGGTAATACTGGAAAACAAAGTGCTTAGGGCCACAGCCAAGACTCATAAAGTAGCTGTGTTCAAGAATCAACATACTAAACTAGGAGAATCAATAACACTATCTGAATTCTGAGTTCCTATAGATGCCAATCATTCTGAACTTCAAAGGATAAAGTGAGATGCCAAAACTATTCAGAGGCAAAAAGCTGTTAGTCCCGCTCATCTGATTGGAGCTAAGTTTCATTGATATTTTGGAATTTATAGTATATTCTCTTCTTTTTATCCTAGTTTAATTTTTAGTTGCTTGGGGACAAGCAACAATTTAAGTTTAGTGTTGTGATGAGCGGATAATTTATACGCTTTTTGGCATTGTTTTTAGATAGTTTTTAGTATGATTTAGTTATTTTTTAGTATATTTTTATTAGTTTTTAAGAAAAATTCACATTTCTGGACTTTACTATGAGTTTGTGTGTTTTTCTGTGATTTCAGGTATTTTCTGGCTGAAATTGAGGGACCTGAGCAAAAATCTGATTCAGAGGCTGAAGAAGGACTGCAGATGCTGTTGGATTCTGACCTCTATGCACTCAAAGTGGATTTTCTGGAGCTACAGAAGTTCAAATGGCGCGCTCTTAATTGCGTTGGAAAGTAGACATCCAGGGCTTTCCAGAAATATATAATATTTTATACTTTTCTAGAGTTTAGATGACGCAAACTGGCGTTCAACGCCAGTTCTCTGCCCTATTCTGGCGTTAAACGCCAGAAACAGGTTACAAGTTGGAGTTAAACGCCCAAAACAGGTTACAACCTGGCGTTTAACTCCAGAAATAGCCTAAGCACGTGTAAAGCTCAAGTCTCAGCCCCAGCACACACCAAGTGGGCCCCAGAAGTGGATTTCTGCACTATCTATCGTAGTTTACTCATTTTCTGTAAACCTAGGTTACTAGTTTAGTATTTAAACAACTTTTAGAGATTTATTTTGTGCCTCATGACATTTTCACGTTTTACATTTTATCTCTACGGCATGAGTCTCTAAACTCCATGATTGGGGGTGAGGATCTTTGCTGTGTCTCGATGAATTAATGCAATTACTTCTGCTTTCTATTCAATCACGCTTGTTTCTATTCTAAGATACTCGCTTGTACTTAACCATGATGAATGTCATGATCCGTGACACTCATCATCATTCTCAACCTATGAACGCGTGCCTAACAACCACTTCCGTTCTACCTTAGATTGAGTGTATTTCTTAGCCTCTTGGTTTATGATCAGAGTCTTCGTGGTATAGGCTAGGATTATTGGCGGCCATTCCTGAGATCCGGAAAGTCTAAACCTTGTCTGTGGTATTCCGAGTTGGATCTGGGATGGGATGACTGTGACGAGCTTCAAACTCACGAGTGCTGGGCGTAGTGACAGACGCAGAAAGATCAATGGATCCTATTCCAACATGAGTGAGAACCGATAGATGATTAGTCGTGCGGTGACAGCGCATTTGGACCATTTTCACTGAGAGGACGGATGGTAGCCATTGACAACGGTGATCCACCAACATACAGCTTGCCATGGAAGGAGACCTGCGTGCGTGAAGAAGAAGAAGACAGTAGGAAAGCAGATATTCAGAAGACAGAGCATCTCCAAAACCTCAATCTGTTCTCCATTATTGTATAACAAGTACTATTTAATTTATGCTTTTTACTCTTCGTAAATATAATCACTCTTATCATTGATTTCCTAACTAAGAATTACAAAATAACCACAGCTTGCTTCAAGCCAACAATCTCCGTAGGATCGACCCTTACTCACGTAAGGTATTACTTGGACGACCCAGTGCACTTGCTGGTTAGTAGTACGAGTTGTGAAAAGTGTGATTTACAATTCGTGCACCACTCATCACTTGGTAACTTTGGTTAACTAACCCGGGATTATCAACTGAAAATCCACTATCAAGAGCAACCCTGCTACAGAACACTTAGTAACCCAAAGAGATGCTGGACACCAAGGCCTCAAGAAAAGAAAATAACAAACCATATGCATGTGGTGTGCATGTATGGGGGAGAGAGACTTGAGGGAGTAGGTCCTTAGGGGTGTTTCAACACCTAGCACCTTGAACCAACTGGTTCGGGAGTGTTGGCTGAAAGCTTATTTTAAAGAGTCGCCCCCTCACAAATCACTTAGTCTAAGAATGCAATAAACCCTAAAAAAAGGGGGAGATCAAGGAATAAGGATCTCATAGGATGCAATCAAGCGAGTATTCAAGAGCATGATAAGGACCTGAAAACCAGTAAAGGAATGAACCTAAGTTGCTATGCATGAAACCCAATAGACCAAGAACTTGACTTCTATAATAAGGACTTGTTTCTCTTGTTCTTTCACTCATCATTCTTATGTTTCAGTACTTGCTTAGGGACAAGCAAGCTTTAAGTTTGGTGTTATGATGCCAGGGCATCTTGGCCAGTTTCACTGACTTTTTTCTTTACTATTTTAGGGTAGTTTCATGCATTTTCTTAGTAAATAAGCAAGTTTTGGGTGAATATTCATTACATCTTGATTCAAGAAAACATTGTGAACTTTACATGATTTCATGAGAATTATGCATGAATTGAATGACAAAATGGATGATGCATGATCTCATGACTTGAAACAAAACTTTGATGCACCTTGTTTGTTTGATTTCAGGACAAAGGAAGCAAAGAAGAGCCACGTTAGTAGCCACGTTAGTCTCACTAACGTGACCACTAACGTGGAATGGGAGTAAGCTTGCAACGTTAGTGGTAAAGTTACCACCAATAACGCCTTCGAAAGCCATGATAACCCACGTTGGTTGCTACGTTAGTTACATTAACGTGGGAACTAACATGGAAGGAAAGAGAAGCTCCAATGTTAGTGGTAAAAGTAAACACCACTAACGTTCCAAAAGGCCACACTTGGCCACGTTAAGAGTCACGTTAATCCAATTAACGTGAACTCTAACGTGGAATAAGAAAGAAGATCACCAACGTTAGTGACACTCACCTTTGTCACTAACGCTGGATCAGGCCAAGATTGCCTACGTTAGTGGTCACGTTAAGACCACTAACATGAAGGGTAACATGGAGCAAAGGATGATGTGCCAACATTAGTGACACTACCCTTTGTCACTAACGTTAGAGATGGCAAGCACACCCACGTTAGTGGTCACGTTAAGGCCATTAACGTGAAGCACTAACGTGGAAGGAAGGGGCATTTTGAAGCGTTAGTGACAAAGGTAAGTGTCACTAACGCTCTTGAGCTTTGGCATGCCCACGTTAAGAGCCACGTTAGTTACACTAACGTGGATCATTAACGTGGAAAAGAGGGACAAGGAGCAACGTTATTGGTAAAAGTAAGTGTCAATAACGCTTGCGAAGGGCTAAGAGGCTACGTTAGTGGTCACGTTAGTACCACTAACGTTGAAGTTAACGTGGATCAACTAGTTTGGTACGTTAGTGACAAAGTTATTGTCACTAACGTTTTCGAACCCAAGTTTACACTTAACGTTAATGCCACTAACGTCCTAACTAACTTCCCATCATGCCTAACTCACATTCTTTCTGCAAGCAAAGCTAAGCCCACTAAAGACTGTAACTACTTCAACTAAAGATAAAGGGCCCATATCCAAGACTTGAAGAGTTAACTAGAAGATCAGAAGAGTAGTATATATAGGGATAGTTTTGAATTAAAAAGGGAGCTGGGAAATTTGGGGAACTATACTTTGTATATTTTACTTTCTCTGCAACTTCTAGTTTAATTTCAGAATGTACTCTTTTCTATCATCTTCCATTTCCAGAGCTATGAACAACTAAATCCCTTTTCATTAGGTTAGGGAGCTCTGTTGTAATTTGATGGATCAATTATAGTTTTCATTCTTCTTCCTCTTTTTTTCTCTTGATTTTACTAGAAAGCTTTCGATCTTAATTCAATTGGTTAGTTGTCTTGGAAAAGAAACTCTCAATACTTGGATCTCCTCGGAACCATGGAAGAGGAATGAGGAGATCATGCTAGAAATGCTTTCTCATGTTGGACCAAATTGGGGTTTGGATGGATATAGTGACATATAATCCTACCAACACTTTGATTTGGAAATACATGTGGTATAATCAGTGACCATACTTCATCTCTTCCCATGAGCAATTAAATCAAGGAATTGGGTAATTGTTCAAGCTTAGAGAGATTGGGTTACCAAGGAATTGGGATCTAATCACTTAAGATTGCCAAGGAGATCAATGAATGCATTGATTGAGGAAGAGATGAGAATGAACTTGATCCGGAGAATGCAACATCTCCTAAGCCCTGAATCCCCTATTTCTGATTTTACCCATTCTCTTTACCTTCTGTCATTTACTTTTATGCTCATCTCCCCAAATCCCCATTTAAGATTCTACAATTTACTTTCTGCAAATTTACATTCTGCCATTTATTTCCAGCACTTACATTTTCTGTTATTTACTTTCCCGCCATTTAATTTTCTGCAATTTCTCAACTCAATTTCTGCTTAGCTCAACTAGAACATTCCTCTAATTAAAGTTGCTTGACCAATCAATCCCTGTGGGATTCGACCTCACTCTATTGTGAGTTTTTACTTGACGACAATTCGGTATACTTGCCGAAGGGAAAATTGTTGAGAGACAAGTTTTCGTGCATCAGGGCGTGACATAGAAGACATCAAGCGCTCCATTGGATTCCAAAGAGCGAGTAGTAGCCGTCGTCACTAAGCTGGTCTCGTTCCCTTAATCCCCTGTTGCCTATGTTATTTTTCTATTTTCCATATATTTTATCTTATTGTCTGTTTCTAGTGCATGAGCATCTTTATTCTATGTCTTAAAGTTATGAAATATTCCATGCATCTCTCACCATACTTAAAAGAAAATTTTTTTAAGAGAAGTAAGATGCATGAACTCGAGTTACATCATAAGAATAGTTCAATTATCTTGATGTGGTGGTGTTGCTTTTACTTTCTGAATGCATGAATGAATAATGCATATTTGATGTTGGAGTGAAGAATGTTGGCTCTTGAAAGAATGATGAAAAAGAAAAATGTTATTGGTAATCTGAAAAATCAAAGAAAAATTGATTCTTGAAGCAAGAAAAAGAAGTAAAAAGCAATAAAAGAAAAAATATATGTATATGCGAAAAAAAAAAGCAAGCAGAAAAAGCCAATAGCTCTTTAAACCAAAAAGCAAGAGCAAAAAGTCAATAGCTCTTTAAACCAAAAGACAAGAGCAAGGATCCAAGGCTTTGAGCATCAATGGTTAGGAGGGCCTAAAAGAGACAAAATCTTAGCCTAAATAGTTCAAATGAGCTGGTTCCCTAACTATATGCTTGTGGTGTGAAGGTGTCAAGTGAAAAGCTTGAGTCTAAGCAGTTAAAGTCGTGATCCAAAGCAAAAAGAGTGTGCTTAAGAACTCTGGACACCACTGGCTGAGAATTCTAGCAAAGCTGAATCACAATCCTAAAGGGTTCACCCAGTTAAGTGTCTGTGGCGTTTATGTATCCGGTGGTAATACTGGAAAACAAAGCGCTTAGGGTCACGGCCAAGACTAAAAAAAAGCTGTGTTCAAGAATAAAAAAGAACTAAACTAGGAGAATCAATAGTATCATCTGGATTCTGAGTTCCTAAAGATGCCAAATTATTCTGAGCTTCAAAGGAAAGTGAGATGCCAAAACTATTCAGAAGCAAAAAGCTACTAGTTCCGCTCATCTAGTTGAAACTGAGCTTCATTGAAAACTCTGAAATTTATTGTATCCTTCTCTTTTTTTAACCTACTTTGTTTTTGGTTGCTTAGGGACAAGCAACAGTTTAAGTTTGGTATTCTGATGAGCAGATATTTTATACGCATTTTGGCATCATTTTCATATAGTTTTTGTTATGTTTTGTTTAAGTTTTATTATATTTTCATAGGTTTTAGTGCGAAATTCATATTTTTGTATTCTACTTCGACTTTGTGTGTTTTATGATGATTTCAGGTATTTTCTGGCTGAAATTGAGGAGCTTTGGAAAAAGTCTGATTCAAAGACAGAGAAAGAACTGCAGATGCTGTTAGGATCTAACCTCCATGCACTCGAAGGAGCATTTCTGGAGCTACAGAAGTCCAAATGACACGCTCTCAATGGCTATGGAAAGATAACATCCAGGGCTTTCCAGAAATATATAATAGTTCATATTTTGCTCTAGAAATGAAGGTCCAAAACTGGTGTTCAACGCCAATACTCCACCCCTTTCCTGGCGTTGGACGCCCAAAAGGGAGCAGCTGGCGTCCAACGCCAAAAAAGGAGTCAAAAGATGGTGTTCAATGCCCAAGAGGAGTCTTAGGATGTGGAGACACCCTTAGCTCAGCCCAAACACTCACTAAGTGCGCCCAGAAAGTGGATTTTCGCACTACAAGAGTAGTTTATCTTATTTCTGTAATTCTTAGTTATCAGATTAGTATATATAAGAGAAGATCACCCATTTTATGATCTTCTACCTCATCTTCTTCCTCCACTTTTACATTCGAACACTATTCTATGTATAGTAGGAGTCACTAACCTCCACTTTATTCACTATTCTATTTCAATTTATGCTTTATTCTATTATAAGATGTATCTTCGTTCTTCATCCTAATGAATTGGGAGTGTAACTTGATCGTCATCCCTATTCTACATGGGTTCTTGCGAGTCCTTGACGGGATAGTATTGAACCACAAGCTTGATTATACATCTCTTAGATGGCTAATCCACGACTTCGTTGGGTACTTGGAGACATCAGTGTAGCCGAGGTATGGGGCGATTAGGGCCTTTGTGGTATAGGCTAGAATCAATGGAGCAGCGTTTTCTGATCCAGAAGATCCGACCTTGTCTGTGGCGCTTTGAGTAGGATCACCTAGGGAATGGACTTCTAGAGCTTCATCCTCGTTCAGATTGGATGACCGCTGACCCGGCATTTGACCTGAAGCAGAGGAGATTAATGACCACTGACCTAGCGTTAGTCACTTACAGCCTGTCATGGAATGAATCATCAGAAGTTGGAGTAGATAGTGAGAAATGTTGATCCAAAAGGAGGAAGCATCTCCAAAGCCTCAACTGTTCTCGCATCACTGATTTCACACCAATCAAGTAATTTTGTTTTATTCTATTTTTATGCATTTTTCGTGACAAACTATATTTTCTATCCGCCTGACTAAGATCTTCAAGATTGCCATTGCTTGCTCAAACCAACAATTTCCGTAGGATCGACCCTCACTCACCTGAGGTATTACTTGGACGACCCGGTGCACTTGCCGGTCTATCTGTGCAAATATTGCGGAGTCAATTTCGTGCACCACTCAGCAAACGCACTTTTTTCCTTCCTCAAAGAATGCCTTAACCTGCAGACATAAAAAACTGTAACATATTATTCATCTAAAAAAAAAACATAATTTTTTATGTATAAACATCAGCAGCCCAAATCAATAAGCTTATCATTCCACTAAAACCAAGGAAATCAAATATATGATCACGGAATCCTCATATAACAATGGCCAAAATAACTTCAAATACTTAATGCATTATTTAGAATAAATGTATATGTATAACATAAGATGGAAGAAAACAATGCTTCATGTCAAATTACCTCAGTTCGAAGGTCTTTAGCAAGAGCCACCACTTTATCCAAGTTTCATTAGCTTCTTATGACAAACTCAATAGGTGTAATAATCATAAGTAGATCATCAATAAAGAAACACTATGAAATGCATTAATTTATTGGAGAAATATTTGGAGTGAATCCAACTATCAAACTAATTGAGAATCAAGCTAAAATTAATTACAATCACCTTGCGAAAGAATAAACGAGAGAGTACATTACTATAGCTATAAAGAATACATTAAATAAATTAAAATATCTCATCCCCTAAAGGGCAGTTAATATTTGAAGAAATCTTAGACGAGAAAGCAGCCAAAAGCATCACAATGCTAAAACAGTTTGACCACCTGATGACAACATTTATCCATAAAAAAATACTAAATATATGAAATAAAATTTCATCTTATATATGTTAAAGAAATGGCATATACATACAGAGGAAAAAAGAGAAAATGTGAGAATTCTTCCAAGCACAAGGCCTTCTTTTCATCATGTTTTTCATATTCAGGAAGTCCTATCTCACTAGCTTGCATTACATGACATAATATTGAACATGGATAATTAACTATAATGCAAGCATAATATCAAGAATTTAAGGGATAGTCCTAGTAAGTAATATGAATTCTCATTCAAAATTGGTGAGTGACTATTACATGCTCACTTCATAATCATATGATAGTCACACAGTGTACCTATATTCAGAGACAAATTCACATGTTCGATATACTCATGATTGACCATATCTCAAAAAAACTATACCGAATTCGAAGACCAATCCTTTCTTGCTTACTTAACCAAAATTATCCACAAAGAATTGCATAATACCAAATTAGCTTAAGCATAGCTTAAGCACGAAGATATCACCTACCATTACCAGTTAATGTAAGTCAAACGTAGAATCAAACACAGTCATGCAACATTTTTTGCTTACGTGAAACTAATAAGACAAATATAGAGTTTCAATTTCTCAAGTTTGGCTACTAAACAAAAACAAACAATGCCAAAGTGAAGAACAAAATAAAAAATTATATACCTGTCAGCTTCACCGGAGGACTATTGTTGTTGTTGTTAGAGAAGAAGTTACCAGAAGAGGCAGTGGTGATAAAAGAACGATGTAATGACAAGCAACGACGGATCTGGACTGCGATGCAAGGATCTAGGACAAAGGAGTAAGCAGAGAAGGCGCTGAGACCAGAGGAGGCAATAGTGAGAAAATAACGACGCGACGATGAGCAACGACATATTTGGATGGCGATCCGATGATCTTCGACAAAGGAGTGAGCAGAGGAGGCGGCAAGATCAGAGGAGGAAACAATGAGAAAAGAATGAGGTGACGATGAGCAACGACGGATTTGGACTGCGGATTTGGACGGCGATGCGACAATCTATGACAAAGGAGTGAGTAGAGGAGGTGGCGCAACTAGATGAGGCGATGGTGAGAAAAGAACAACGCGACAACGAGCAACGGCAGAATGAGCAGAGGAAGACGACAATAAGGACTCAAAGAGGTGAGATGGACTAGAATGGCGCCGACGAGGACTCGACGGGAAGTGACTTCTCTCAACACTTAGCCAGAGAGTGAGTGAGGCGGCGAGAGTGAGACTATGTTGTAGAAGGTTGAAAAAATAAGGTTTTTATTTTAATTTATTTTGAAATGTATTTAAAATAGCGACTGATTTAACAACCAATTAGTTTATAACATGATTTTTCAATTGGTCGCAAATTTGGTCGCTAAGTATTACAATAGTGACCGATTTTGCGACCAAGTGCTCTAAAAGTAGGATTTTATAGTTTGTCGCTAAAATTGGTTTCTATATTAACCTTTAGCAACCGAATTAGAGACTAATAATTTTTTTAGCCTATTTTTATATTGGTTGCTAAATCAGTCGCTAAATTAAAAATAACGATTGATTTAGCAACCACCTCCTTAGCAATCAAATTAGCGACCAACCATTTTTTAGCCTATTTTTATATTGGTTGCTAATTCGGTAGCTAAATTAAAAAATAGCCACTGATTTTGTGACCAACAAATTCAAAGACTAACATTTTTTGTTTTGGTTGCTAAGTTAAAAAATAGCAACCAATTTTAGTGACGAATTTTATTTTGGTCCTAGAAAAACATTACGGTTACCAAATCAGTGGCTATTAGCGACCGATTTTGTGACTAACTTTATTTAAGTCCTAGAAAATTCCTATTGGTCACTAAATCGGGCGCTATTTCAATAATGGATAAAGTATATTTTTTGTCCCTGAAATTTGACAAAAGTTTCAAAAATATCCCTAAGTTTTATTTTGTTTCAATTTTGTCCCAAAAGTTTTCGATTTGCATCAAATATACCCCTGACGGCTAAATTTTCAAAATATTTAAGAATAATTTAACAACAAATTCATAAGAACAACTCCTCAACACAAGCAAATCAAGTATAATTTTCATAAATTATTGTTAGATTGGTCTTAAAGTTTTTGAAAATTTAGCCGTCGAGAGTATATTTGACGCAAATTGAAAACTTTTAGAACAAAATTGAAACAAAATAAAACTTAAGGGTATTTTTAAAACTTTTGCCAAACTTCAGAGACAAAAATATACTTTAGCCTTCAATAATTTTTTGTAGTGAATTAGTGTACAACCAATTAGTATTCTGTAAAATTTATTAGCAAAACCCTATTGATAGTTATTTCATAACAGAAATATAAAAAGAAAAATACAAGCTTATTTAATTATTACATACTAAAATAAGACTAAATTTATTTTAAATAAATTTAACATAAGTCATTCTATCAAGGTCATGGCATACCTCTAATACTGACTCTTTAAGTACTTAGGGTGATACTCAGATTAGTCCTTAGTCCTATTCCTTGCATCACGGATGGAAATGGAAATTAAAAGAATAAAAACTTTTTTTGGTCGGACATCTTTTTTTTTTTTGGTATTATGGTCGGACACTTTTATTTTACTTAATAGGGGTGAGTACGGGTAGCGGGTACCTGATTACTCATCCGAATCCAAACCGAACTAATTAAATTGGTTCTGAAATCAACGGGTAATCGAGTCTGACCCGAACCAAACCAATAGCTCTCTCTAGTAATTAGTTTAGGTATCGATTTTGGGGGTGCAGAACCCGAACCAACCCGTGGACCCGACCATGTATTAATTAAATAAAAAATTAAAATATATATATGCCTTTTAATGATTTTGAGTTTCTCTTTATTGTGCTTTTGTATTTAGCTTTTAATGTGTTTGGTGTTTAATATGTTTGGATTTTAATATGTTTAGTGTTTAACATATTTGGATTTTAATATGTTTAGTTTTTAATGTCTTTGGTGTTTAATATGTTTGGATTTTAATGTGTTTATATTTGGTTTTTAACATGTTTGGATTTTTCTAATGATTTTAATATTTACTATACTTACAGAATTTTTAAGATAAAAATTTCATTTTTTTTTATGAATTTCTGTTTCATCGGATATCCAATTACCCGAACCGAACCAATCCAATTTTAATCGGTTTGGTTTGGTTCAGGTACATACATAAAAAAATGTAAACCCAAACTAAACCAAACCAATTACAATTCAATTGGTTCGGTTTTAATTTCACTCTAAACCCGAACCAACCTGACTCATGCTCACCCCTGTTACTTAAGAGCCACATGTTTTTTTGTCTAAAATGAACCATAGCTTCCTTAAGTTTTTGGTCTCCAACCATACTTTAGATCCGGTATGTCTAAAATGAGCACAACAATTATATGTTTATTAGATGTGCCACATTTATATAGGCCATTAGATTTTATTAAATGAAAATCAAATACTAATATAAAGAAAAATATTAATGGATTCCAATAAATACAGAATATTCTAATACATAAATAAATGCTTTAAATGACATTAATTTAATACACAATACTTTAAATAGTAACAGAATCTTTTATTTTTAAATAATTAAATATAAAACATATAAATACAAAAATATGAGTATTCTTTATTCATTAAAATTAATTATTATGCAAGAAATGTTTATAATATTAAAAAATTATATTAAAATAATATTTTAAATTGTAACATAAAAATATAAAATAATTAAAATTTTATTTTATATTACTTGACAAATAATTGTGTTATTATATTCAACA
>NC_029785.2:108953563-108960141 GCF_000816755.2 Arachis ipaensis | reverse complement strand
AAGCAATTAAAAATTTTATGTTATTCTTTCTCTCTCTCTCCTTATTGTTATTCTTTTATTTTTTCTAATATAAATAATCAATTCCTTTTTTTTAAGGTGGTGATGTTATTAAATTATCGGTGTGCTTGGTTTAAGGTTAAAAAAATTGAGAATATTTTGTTCAATATTATAAATTGTCCAAAGTTATTTTAAATATTTTCAAAAATAAATTACAATCACCTTTGGTTTATAATATATATTTAGAAGCTAACTTATATTTTCTCTTTGCATGAAAATAGTAAATATTTATGCTTTGTGTTGGGAATAAAATGTCAATAATTATGATAATATATTTTGTTTGAGAATTAAAATTTAAAACCCGAATCAAACAAAAGTTATTATATTCCTGTGCGATAATTTCCAATAACAGATTAGAATAACTTAAAAATAAGTTAGAATTCTTTTATTTTAAATAAAAGTGAAAATATTGTGATATTATATTCTAAACTTACCCATATCTCTAGCGTTTGAACTTTGAAGAATTATTAGGTGTTAATAATACATGCAAAAAGTAATAAAGTAATTCATAATAATTTATTTTGTTTTATAAATTTTATTCAAATAATATAGAATTCTTCATGTTAAGTCATGTCTTAAGAGTTTTAAATTGTTTATCTAATTATCTTAGCTTTAAACCATTGTCCATTTGGACTAATTCTAAACTCAACCAAATATAACTCTTCTATACTTAACTATTGAAACTATACATGAAATTTATTTGGGTATGAATTACCTCTACTTAAATATTTTATTTAATAAAATTAATATTCTAATTTACCATACTATCCCTTCATATTTATTTACTAACTAAACTCAATTTTTGAATTAGGATCCCAATTCCCTCGCAGTCGCTCTACTATCTGTTCATCTATATTATTGTTCCTGCACTATTTCTCTTTCAATCTCTTCAATTTTTTTTGTTTGTCTCTGCCATCGCTATCTAAGTGCTGTCATTATTGTATAACTTTGTGTAATAATCGCGGTTACTATCAATTCAAGTAATAAGGTTTGAGATCCTTTTCTCCAACTCAATATATATCCCTAAACCCTTCATTTTGAATTTCTTGTTTTTGCATAATTCTTTTTTTTTTCGCTGTTTATTTGCTTCTGTTATAATTATTCATTATTAATTACGCCATTTTTTTTATTTTAGCAAAATATCTGCCAATATTAAAACTATATCTAGTGTCAATGAGTACGATGGAAGTAAACGCCCTATTAAACAATTATTTACCGATAGTGATAAAGAATATGATGTTAATAAGGATCAATATGTAGAGGGTTATTTGGATGATGAAAAGTAGAATGAGGATGACTACACTTCAGAGGAAGAAATTGAAGTAGAAGTTAACATGGATGAAGATGAGATAATTAAAAGATGTGACATTGAAGATAATAAAAATATTAGTCTAAAAAAATTTGTGATATTTGTTGACGTACATGAGTTCAGGAGTGTATTGAGAGATTACATAATTCAAGAGAATTTTGATATAATAAGAATGAAAAATGAGAAAGAAATGGTGACTGCCATTTGTGCTTCTAAATGTTGTCCTTGGAGGATCTATGCTTCTCCTTCTCCATATGGTGTTGCTTTTATGATCAATAGTTATGAGCCAAGACATACTTGTATTAGAAAATCTGAAAAGATAAATGCTAATTCCATATGGATAGCAAAAAAGTTAAAACAATCTTTAAATGCTAATCTAAATATGAGCTATAAACTCATGTCTAATGAATTGATTACCAAGTTTGGAGTTGAAGCCCATCCTAGGCAATTATATAGGGTCAGAAAGAAAGGAAGGGAAGAAATTGAAAGTTCTCATGCTTTAAGTTATAAGAAAATAATTAAGTTTGCTAATCTGTTACTAGAAAAAAATAGGAAAAGTATAGTAAAATTGGAGTACTATGATCAAATGACATTGGAAGAGAAGAATCGTACTTTCAAAAGGATTTTTGTGTATCTAGCTCCTTGTATATCAAGATTTTTAAATAGTTATAGACCATTCTTTGGTTTAGATGGTTGTCATTTGAAAAGTCCATATGGAGAGGTATTGCTATGTGTAGTTTCTCTTGATGCAAATAATAGATTATTTCCCATAGCATTTGCTATAGTGGAGGCAGAGTGTAGAGATTCATGGAGCTTTTTCTTAAATTATTTATATAATACACTAGGAGATAATCGTTACACAATAATGAGTGACAGATAAAAAGTAATATATTTTAATTTGTTTCTATTTAATGTCAGGGATTGACACGTGCAGTTTTTAAGTATTTTCTAAATTCATGGCATAGACATTGTAGTAAGCATTTGTTGAATAATTTCAAAATAAAATATCCATTATTCATTTTAGAATATCTTTTTTGGATGGCTGTCAAAGCTCCAAATAAATTTATTTTTAAAAAGACAATGAAAAAAAAGAAAGCATTTGATAATGATGCCTACCAATATTTGATAGATATTCTCATTACACACTTAGTCTACACATGCATTTTACACAAATCATAAAAGTCCACATATTATTACTAATAATGTGTGTGAGTCATTGCCAATGAATAATAGTTCAAATGGCATAGTCTCTCCATAGTCAATTAAGAGGTTGCGAATTTGAGTTTCATATCTTTAGTAAAAAAAAATGTGTGTGAGTCATTTGATGCTTGGACAGACAATTTGAGAAGCATGACTGTGTTGAAATTAGTAGATGGACTAAGAGTCAAAATCATGATGAGATTTTACACATAGTTTTCTTCTACTGCATCTTGGTATATAATGTTGGACCAAAGATTATAACCGAAATAAATAAAACTACTGAGATGCAAGATATTGCAAAGTAAAATCTATCGGTGGATATCAATAATATAAGATTCCGAATTTTTGAAAATTAAATAATTAATTATTTATGTGTCATTATTCTATTATTATTATTATTATTATTATTATTATTATTATTATTATTATTATTTAAATTTATTATTCATTGGCCCACTTTTATTAGCAACTAACATTAAATCAGCACTATTTAATATGATTTCTTTGGTTTCTTTCTTTTTGGCCAAGCCATTAAGAGAAACCAGAAAGAAAGCCAAGTGGCTTATATGAATACATATATATGTTTATAAGCATGACACATATATACATATATGTACTTCATATAAAATTATGTTGAGTTTTATATTTACCGTTCCATTAACGTGACCCCACTATTAATTCGCATCAATTTCATATTGTAGGAAAACATTAGCATTATCAATATAAATCCTCATATATTTCTTTTCTTTTTATATGAGTTTGCCTTATCTTTATTTCACTAATCCCCATTGTCATCATCTTATTTCATTTGTTTCATTCATGACCGAATGGAACTTGAGAAAGAAAAAAGAGAGACCGAGAGTGTGGGTGAGGAGAACTACGAAACTTTTGAATTTTCGACTTTGATTTTTTGGTTCGTAATTTCAATAAAAAATCTAATTCGGTAAAAATATTTGCATCCTTTTTCTTTATGTGTTGGCGCCACTTTTGATCGGTGAAAGTTGACGGTGACGTAGCTCTTCTACCCCTTGAATTCGGCCAATTAGAGTTCTAGGAGGCACAGACAATTTCTGACATTCTCTTCTTTAGCAACTTGATTAGAAAGCTTTTCCGGAGCCTCGAGTATTTTGATTTCACACGGAGGTAAGATTTCGATAAATTCTCACCAATTAAATTTGTGTTGGATAAGTGAATGATTGTTGTGATTGATTATTGATATATGTGATTAAGCTTGTGATTTCGTTATGTTTGTGCTGCCCAAACTGTGATAATGAGATTGATTTGGGGCTGTCATTGTATTAATTTTTGAATAAAATGTGTGAGGTTTAATGGCCAAGGAATTAAAAGTTAAGAAAAATCGGTAACTGAAAGACTCGAAAACAGATTAAAATACAAGTAATATTTTGAAAGAAAAGGGTTAAGGGTTTCAGTTTTGGTATAAAAGAAAGATTAGTAATTACATTTTATTTTTGAAGGGTAATATTGTATTTGTATATAAAAATTGAGGTACAATTTGTAATTATATAAGTTTTTGAGTATTTTAGGTAATAAATAAAGTAGGGGGTAAAAATGGATATTTCATAAAAGTTCAAGGTTATTTTTATAAATATGAAAATAAGTGAGGGTTAAAATATAATTTTATAAAAGATTAAATTTAAAAATAGAATATTAAAAATTTCGTGATTTAGAAAGTAATTAATAAAAGTTTAAAAATAAGGTTTTATAAACTAAGTTTTCAAAAGAAGATTATAAATATTATTTCAAATATTTTTTTAAAATTATTTATTTATATTAAAATAAATTATTATTATAATTAGTATTTATCAAAGATATTATTTTGTAAGAATATTATAATGTGTAATATTAATGAGTAAGCAAGCAAGCAAAGTAATCTTAAAAGTTTTAGAGAACACAGACTTAATTAAAGAATTTTATAATTCTTTTTCATAAGACACTTAGGGAAAGGCGAGGGAACAATGTGAGGATGATTTATATTATGAACGATAAGAAAGAAAGAAGAAGAAAGAAAAGAAAAGAAAAGGAAAGAAAAATATTAAAGAAAACCTCTGCCACAGAAGAGCAGAGAGAAAAGATTAAAAGATTCTAAAGAATCTCTGCCACAGGAAAGCAGAGAGTAGGAATAAAAGAAACGAAAGAAAGAACGAGCTAAGATGATTATGTACCTGCTGAAAACGAGCAGTGATATGGTGGTGAGTCCACCGAAATTTGCTTCTAGAAATACATTGGCTAATTCAGGGGATGGTCGCACCTGTAAGACAGAGGTTGCTTACAGAAGTTATCAATACATACATAGGCCAGAGAGAGTCTCACCTGTAAGACAGAGGTTGCTTACAGAGGTTATGACACTGGAAACCAAACTCAAACAAAGGTTGCTGAGTTGCGTCGGGAGCGGGTCGAAACCGACAAATGAGCTCATTACCTCTACTAGAGATAGACATGCATCATACTTGTTTGCACATATTTGTTGTGAGTGTGTTTTCTATGATTGTGTGTGCTTGTGATTGGGTTTTGTGTTCTATAAATGTTGAATTGGCCCGTACTTTGTTGACTGTTGTTGCTGACGAAGTATATATAAAATGCATATAACTATACACTCCGACCCTACTAAGAACTCCCAAGTTCTTACCTCATATTTCCACCCCTTCAGCTACAGGTGAGAAGACTTAGTGCGGAACTACAAGAGTATACAAGATTGAGTTTACGAGTTAAGTTCTTAGATTTTATTTTCCCCTCGTCGTTTATTTCTTTTAGTTTTTAGAGGGGATATCACTTGTATTTGAGTATCGTGAAATCAGTCTATGTAAATATCTTTGTGATTAAGTGATTAAAGTAAAAACTTTCTGTTTTCTTAATTAAAGTTTCGTTTCGTATTCGCAAAGGCTCAATATTAAATAAACATAGTAAATAATTAAAGGAATAGAGGTTAGTAGCGCTCGAACTTTTAGTACGATCACGAGGTGTTAAAAGTTAGGGTGTTACAGATATGAAGTATATGATAGTTTTACAAGATTTTCTGTGAATTTAGCGTTGCATACATGTGAATGCAAAGCATGGCAAATAAGTGGGTTGCCATGCAAACATGGTGCGGCAGCCATTATTTACATACGGAAAAAGTGAAGATTTATTGTGATGCATATTACAACAAAGATAAGTACATCATAGCTTATTCTGGACTATACAGTCCCTTACCGGATCTGGATACTTTGGATGATACAGATGTGCTTCCACCATCATTGCGTAGACTTTCAGGGAGGCCAAGAAAAAGTAGGATAAGAAAAAAAGATGAAGATGCACCATCAAATGCAAGAAAAATTTCAACAATTAGATGCTCTAATTGTAAAGATTTAGGACACAATAGAAAAGGTTGTCAAAGAGCTCCAGTAAGAGCCAAGAAAGCAAGACGGGTATTCTACTATTCTACTATTGAATAAATACAATTTGACACACACTATATATATACACATATGTATTTTTTCACCTTTTCAAATTATAGGAAGTTTCAGTAAGTGCATCACAAACTTCAATGATAAAACAAACTCAATAACATGCTTCAGCACAGGCTAAAACAAAGTCACAACTACAAGACAAACAAATAAAAAAGGTTAGATTTATCTAACTTTACAACAAATATATGTTTATTAATAGCTTTTGTGAAAACAAAAAATTAAAATGCACTGTTTATTTGATGTTGCAGGATATTACGAAAGATAAACTTCCTAAAAATCATTCTTCAAATTTGACAACTCAATAATGTATTTAAAAGTTTCAAGAGTTAAGTATTGGAGATTGCAGCTCGCACAAGGAACAATACACCAACATAAAAACATATTCTATTATGCATAATGCTCTTTATTTAGATTAAGAAATTTACTTTGTAGGAATGTAAAAAAATGAGATGTTGATTTTATAAATTTGGGATTTATCTATCTCGACTTATTTTTAAACTTTCATAAAGTTGTTAATAATTTTCAATAATTTGATGAAACAAAAT
>NC_029785.2:108943271-108953493 GCF_000816755.2 Arachis ipaensis | reverse complement strand
ATACAATTAAGCAATAAAAAATAATTTATTAAAGAACATTTTAGTAAGTAAAATTTAATAACAAAAAAATAAAATTTTTGCTAAAGGATATTTTTGTAAAAAATAATTTATTTATTTTTTTGAAAAATGGATAAAATTAACATTATTTAAGACAAAATTTAAAATGCATTAAAGAGGAGGTTTTTTAAAAGTTATAAAAGAGAAAAATATACATTTTACAAATAGAGGAGAGAAAAGTGTTATTTTAGCATCTCTCAAGAGAGGAGAGTGGTATTTTCTCAAATAAATATGAATAAGAAAGACTAGAAGAGAGAGTCATAAGATGACATATATATTAGAGTCTAAAAAATAAAATAATATATACCAATCCTATATCAGTCACTATTACATACACATATGATATATATATGTAGTTGATACATATTATTTATTTATTTTTCTAAAAAATAAAAAAATAATATTTTTATGTATTATATATAATATTTAAATAAATTATATTTTTAAAATATTTTAATGAAAAATTATATTATATAATAATATCTTTAATAAAATTAGTTAGTTAATAAATTTTAAATATAATAATCTAATTATTTGTCAAGTAATATAAAATAAAATTTTAATTATTTTATATTTTTATGTTACAGTTTAAAATATCATTTTAATATAATTTTTTAATATTATAAAAATTTCTTACATAATAATTAATCTTAATGAATAAAAAATACTCATATATTTTGTATTTATATATTTTATATTTAATTATTTAAGAATAAAAGATTCTGTTGCCATTTAAAGTATTGTGTATTAAAGTATGGTCATTTAAAGCATTTATTTATGTACTAGGATATTCTATATTTATTAGAGTCCATCAATACTCTTCTTTCATATTAGTCTTTGATTTTCATCTAATAAAATCTAATAGTCTATATAAATGTGGCTCATTCAATAAGCACATAATTGTTGAGCTCATTTTAGACATACCCGTAATTTTCGTCTTCTATAAATAAATATGTCAGCATTTTCAACTTTTACAAATAAAAATGGTAGTTTACTCAAAATTTTTACTCCTCCATGTTTTTTACACCAAAATTTTAAAATCTCGTTTTACCAAGATGGCAAGATTCAGCAGGCATCCTTTCCAACTGGAGAGCTTCCTCGAAATTTTTTCAATAACCTCCTGAGTTGTCTTCCTGGAAGCTCTGGCATGACCGATGTTAATTCCCAGGTATTTACCCAAATCATTGTAGAACCGGATGTTAGAGACCCCTGAGAGAACCTCTTTTCTCCTCTCTGACACCCTCTTGGAATACTGGGCCTTTGACTTATGAAGATTTACCTTCAAACCTGACGCTCTAAAAAACAAATCCAGGCAATGCATAACCTCTGGATATTTTGTATTTATTAGAGACTATCAATGTTCTTCTTTTATATTAGTCTTTAATTTTTATCTAATAAAATTTAATAATCTATATAAATGTGGTATATCTAATAAACACATTATTATTATGCTCATTTTATACATACCCATTTAGATAATCAGGTAAAATATATGGACAATAGGCTCGTCCTCTCCTCTGTGGACCTTGTTTTCAGGGTCTTATATAGCCCAATATTTTTTCTATTTTAACAAAAATCGAAGCATCCCTGCATATTGCTATTCTTGCCAAAACAAATTATATAAAATTTGAAGTGGGTATATCGGGTTTAGAGACCCATTCCACACAAAAATCGCTGTAAAAGATTTTTTGGGCCATGAAATTTTCTATCCAAATTTCTGATAAACTATTTCAGTTGACTCGAATGATTTTGCCAAAAAATTTCGAGAAAAGTTTTATCATAGAGTTTGCCGAAAAAGATTTTTATATAGAATTTTTCTTCTTAGATTATAAATTTGGTTAATTTTGTCATATCAGTAATATTAATTAAACTAAATTAAAAAATAAAAAAGAGCTTAAAATGTTATATTTTTAAAACTTATAACTAAAATATAACTATTTTTTAAATTATTTATCAAAAAACTATCATTTATCACTGTGACATTTAACATATGCTAAGAAATGTGTAACACCCTAACTATCAAAATGTCACGCTTCCGGTTGTGCCACTGATAGCTCAGGTATTACGACGATTTTTATAATATTTAATACTAAAATATGAGCCTATTTAAAACTTGAATCGAATTTTTCAAAAAAAAACAAACATCCATACTTACAATATAAGTTACAATACTCACAGGAAATATATATATACACACATATTAATTTACAAACATCTCATATCAAAGTCATATCCCTCTTTTAAGACTTGCAAAATTAAAGGCGAAGGAAACATAAATACTAAAACAATACAAAAATATCGTCTGACAGAAAATAAATAATATCTTCTGAACTTCGTCGTCTGTAACCTGAAAAGAGAAGATTTGTAGGGGAGTGAGAACATCATCCTCGAAAGGGTTCTCACTATAGGGTGCAGAATTACTATAATAGGATACGCGAGATAAAATCGTTACAGTGATTAATAATCGTCTTATGCATCTTTTCAAAAGCAAAAGTTTACTATAAAAGAAAAATCTGAAATCTTTTCTGAAAGAGGAACGGTTCATTTCTTAAGAATTCAAAAGCCTTTCAAAAGGTTTATCTATGCTGAACCAAATTAGTTTTTCATACCTTTCCCAACTAGAAACATCAACCAGACATGGCCTTCGGCCCACCTCATGATCAACCACGGCTCTAGGCCCAAACAATCCAAACAACCACCAATCACCACAGTCCAACAGAGTCTCAGTCGCAAACACAAATAGGAAAGTTCAAGCACAAACAAACAGTTACTGCAAGTAGAACAATTAGCAGTTAATCACAAGTAATCACAAAGGCAAACCAAGTACAATATGCACACCCCAACAATGTCACATAGATGCATATGATGAATGCCTGTTCTAGTGGCTGATGATATCATCTGTCGGTTATAAAGCCAACCCGACAAGTCTTGGTAGCTAACCATTGGACTGTCCCTCTGTTGTGCATCCCCAACTCGAGTTATTCATAATCATAATCATAATTCACATCCAACACCCTCACTGGTGTATATTCACGGGGGCGAGCTCATCCGGAACTTTCACAGTGTCCGGCCACACTTACGACATAGGGTTAGCAGAGTATCGAGTCTCAACCTGGAGCACGTGGTGGCTAGCCACTGCTTCTACCTAGGGAAACTCGTATCTCAGATAATTGGAAGTGCAACAATCACAATATCAATAACTCAGCATATATGCATCTATTCTCAGCCATACATCAACATTCATCTCAACCATTCGGCTTAAATTCATAATTCATAGTCAGCCATCCGACTCATAATATTTTCTGCAATCAGCCATAGTTCATTATCATACACAGCCATTCCGGCTCATAACAAAATAGCACTTCCACCATCCAACATCATCAAATTCATAAAATCATCATTCAAGCCATAAATCACTTTTTCTCAATTCACTTCACTTTGAAATCAAATTTCAACTCTTTTCAGCCTTGGCTTTAAAGTTCCCATTCCTCAAATCATCCAGGCTCATAAGCCACTTTTACTCAAGTAAGTTCCCTTTTTAAAAACAAAGCCACCCTCGGCATCCTCTTTCCAAAACTTCCAAAACCATGGCAAATTAAAGATTTATTTTGAAATATTCAAAGTCATACATCCAACAATGGAATTTTATAACAAAAGTCCCTCGGCAGAGTCTCAAGTCTTTAGGGGAGAATATCATAACTCATTTCCTCAAATTCACTTAAAATCTTTAAAACCTTGGCTTCCTGATTTGAGTAATAAAAATAGGATCTAAGCCAAACTGAGTCATGTAATCAATTACTCCTTTCAAAGCCATTTCCTTTACTTAAACAAAACCAGCTTCAACCCCATGATTAATTCTAAAGTATTTCAAACTGCTCAAAATTGTTTTAGTCTTGCAAAAATTCAGAATTCAAAGAGTACTTAAAACTTTTCCCAAAATATTTTAAAATGAAACTTGTCAATAGACGTTCAGGCTCTTTCAAAGTCACTGAAACTCCTCCAATTGAAACCCTCAAGTCAAATTCATAGACATAACCCTTTTCATATTTAAAACAGCCTTAAAACATAAGTTTCATCTAAATAACTTGCTCCCAAAAGAGATACAATACTTTTCTTAAGAAACAAGACTAAATCACAATTTCCTTTTTAATAATTCATTTCAAAAGCATAAGTCGTCCCTTTCTTAATAATTCAAATAAAATAGTAAAAGTCCTTAACTCATAATTTTCCAAATAACATTTCAATAAAGTCCCAGATTCTATCAGAATTTTGGCAACACCTCCCCTAAAACTTGAACTTTGCCACCCTTTCTGGGTCCCATCCAAACCAATCCACAACTCTCTTTAAAGGGTTCAAAACAAAATCAGCTCAAAATCCAACCGAATCTAAAGATACATTCCATTTTAATATTTCAAGAAAACCAAATCAACCTCAAGTCAATTTTCAACGGATTAAACCTTATTTCAAAACTTTAAAGAAGTGACTTTAAAGAAACCCTTCAAAACCGTCCATTTCACAAAAACCAAATAATGATCGAATCAACCAAGCATTCATATTCATCCAAAATAACCAACATTACATAAGACTTATACAATCACTCAAGTATACATTTTTACCACATAATATCCACATATAATAATTCCAATTTGTAAAATATGCTTTTCTGAAAAGGCCCCTACCTTGATACGTGAAACTCGAAAACTCAAAAATGCGCCACAAACTCATTCTCCCTCGGCCCGCAACGGCGGCAGTCGCAACTTCAGCTCCAAACCGCTTTCTCAGCAACCACAACGACTCTAATCGCAACATATAATAATTGAAGCTCAATTTTATAGCAAATTGCGCCACAAACCTCAGCGTGAGATAACAGAACAGTAACTAAAGGGCTTTCAAATCGAAAACGCTTACCGAAACGAAGAAAGAATGACTGAACTGAAATAGCGGCGGTCTCCAAATCGGTTCGGTGGCAGGCCGGCAGCCACCTCAAGCAGTAGCGGTGACTTGAACAACGTGCAGCGATAATGAGGTTCCAAAAAACTCAACGGACAGGAGAACCAACTTAAAACCCTTACCGACAGAATTTTCCAACAACGGAAGCAGAGTTTCGAGCGACAGAAGCGGCAGAAACGGCGCAGGTCTCCCCTCCTCCAGCAGTGACCCAGGTGGCTTCCGCGATGGTGGTTCTCCGGCGACGACACCAGCCACAACAGGGACGGTGGCGGTGAGACCCCCAACAGCGCCGGCGCGGCTCACTCATTCCTCCCCGTCGTGTTCGTCTCTTCTTCCTTAGCTCAGCTTGAGAACAGAGTAGATCCATGGTGTGATGATGGCACAGTGACGCGGGCAACGTGAGCTCGCAACAGCAGCACCCAGGCGCGACGGCGACAGCGCAAGACAGCGTCCCTTCCTCCTCTTCTCGCGCGCTAGCTTTGATGGGTCAACAGTGACTGAGGTGTGGCGCGGGCTCTCTCTTCTCAATAGCACAGCGGTGGCGATGGTTTGACAATAGGTTGATGGCGTCACAGGAAGCTTCAGCGGCGGCAAATCGGTGTCGATGTGGTGGTGCGACAGCGAGGAGGCTCGGCGACGGTGACACTGGCGGCATGGATTGCAGTGACGGCACGACGCGGTGAGCTTCCCTCGTCGTCTCCTCTGCCGCAGCTCAGTCTCCCTCTCCCTTTCTGCTTCTGTTTCTTTCTTTCATAGAAAAAGGGGAAAACCGTGTTTACGTGCTGCTGCTGCTGGGTTTTGGGGGCAAGGGTAGGTAGGTTAGGGTTTTCCCAATTTGGGAACTAGGGTTTAGGTGAAATTAGATATAAGGATAATTTTGTAATTTCAAATGAAAATAGGGATAAAATAGTAATCAGAAATAAATTTTAATCCAACAATAATAATATATAAAATATTATTTGTTCATGCATTTCACAAATTATTTTTAATAAAATGTTCAAATCCAATAATTAGAGATAATATAATTAATTTTCTTTATTCATAAGAATTAAAGTATTAATTTCCAAAATCTCAATTATTTAAAGTAAATCATAAAATCTTTATTATTTTACCATTACTAAATTTTATAATTTAAATATGAAAATTATCTAATAATTATGAAATTAGATAAAAATCCAAATTTAATTATCAACACTTGATTTAATTAGCCTTAATAAAATAATTTCTGAAATTAAAATCCTTAATGAATAAATAATTTGAAATTGACTCGTAATGAGATTTTCTAAAAGTTGTGGGTTTTACATTCCACCCACCTTATAAAAATTTTCGTCCTCGAAAATTGAAGCAATACCTAAGATAATACATAGTCTTAGTACCTGTAAATACTTTAGAAAAGTAAGAAATCTTAGCATATATATATATATATATATATATATATAAATGTTCAAATATCGAATAACCATAAGATTTAAATATAGGGATAAAGTATGGCGTAAGGCCGAAGATACCAGATAGGTTCGATGCAAAAGATCATATGGTCTCAAGGCTTTACAAAAACTTGATAACAAAGTAGGATGCAAATCAAGATAGGCGTTCACAAAACGAAGCGGTAATTAATGTGACATAAAGGCTACCAAAATAGGTTGGTATTAAAATAACGGGTATAAAGTCCTCTCATAGATCTCCTACTCATTTCAGAACTTCAACTTCCCAACTCCATCAATCACTTTACAAATCCATACTGGTCACAAGTCTAACACCTGCAGACTCTTTCACAAGGAACAAAACACCCATAACTCATAACGTGGTACACCTACCGCTTTACCTTCCATATACACATATCACGTCTTAAAGGACTAACGCATCGCATTACTACGTCTACAGATCGTACGTGACATCAAAACAATTCTCGAGTCTACTCAGAAGGATACAAGACTTTAGAAAGGAGAGTGATGCACGGAAACTTGTCTCTCAACAAATTTTCCTTCGGCAAGTATACCGAATTGTCGTCAAGTAAAAACTCACAATAGAGTGAGGTCGAATCCCATAGGGATTGATTGGTCAATCAACTTTAATTAGAGGAATGTTCTAGTTGAGCTAAGCAGAAATTGAGTTGAGAAATTGCAGAAAATTTAATGGCGGGAAAGCAAATAACAGAAAATGTAAATGCTGGAAATAAATGGCAGAATGTAAATTGCAGAAAGTAAATTGCAGAATCTTAAATGGGGATTTGGGGAGATGAGCATAAAAGTAAATGGCAGAAGGTAAAGAGAATGGGTAAGATCAGAAATGGGAGATTCATTGGGCTTAGGAGATGTTGCATTCTCCGGATCAAGTTCATTCTCATTTCTTCCTCAATCAATGCATTCATTGATCTCCTTGGCAATCTTAAGTGATTGGATCCCAATTCCTTAGCAACCCAATCTCTCTAAGCTTGAACAATTGTCCAATTCCTTGATTTAATTGCTCATGAAAAGAGATAAAGTATGGTCACTGATTATACCACATGTATTTCCAAATCAAAGTGTTGGTAGGATTATATATCACTATATCCATCCAAATCCCAATATGGTCCAACATGAGACAGCAATTCTAGCATGATCTCCTCATCCCTTTTTCAAAGCTCAGAGGAGATCCAATTATGGAGAGTATCTTTTCCAAGACAACTAACCAATTGATTTAAGATCGAAAGCTTTTTAGTAAATCAAGAGAAAATAAAGAAGAAGAAGAATGAAAACTATAATTGATCCATCAAATTACAACAGAGCTTCCTAACCCAATGAAAAGGGGTTTAGTTGTTCATAGCTACCGCTGGATGATGCGCTTGAAATGGTTGCATTGTAAAATCAGGGGCTCCTTCCTCCTGGATGGTAACTCTCCTAGCTGCCATGTTTTCTGCGCGTAAGATAACCGAATCAGTAGAACGGGAGCTGGTTTCTTTCTCAGATTCACTTTCAGATCCGCCCTCAAAGCGGGTTAACCGACGCTGTTCTCGCCTTATTCGTGAAATTGTCCTTTCAATTTCAGGATCGAATATTAGCAAGCGCGGATCAGAAAGTGAACGTGTCATTTGATGGAAGAAACATGCAGCTCATAGTTGCAAAATAAAATAAAATGCAAATAAATAAATTCTAATTAATAAAATTAGCACTCTATTGCAACTCCCCGGCAACGGCGCCAAAAATTGATGAGACGCAGAAGCTGGTGAATTAAAAATTTTTAAAATGGTTACGTTGCAAGTATAGTTCTTAACTCACCGAAAATCTGCCTATCAATTTAAAAGTATGTCACAGAGAGTTTAAATTAAAAATTAATGGGAGTTTTAAGTCCCAGGTCGTCTCCCAACGAGTTGCAGAAAAGTGTGCTATCTTATTGCAGAAAAGTGTGCTATCTTTTTTCTGCACCTTCTCACCATGGTACAGCTTCAGGCGTTGTCCATTAACCTTAATAAGTTCAGAGCTTGAAGGATGGCTTAGGTGATAAACTCCGTACGGTTCAGCCTTCTCTACTCTGTATGGACCTTCCCATGTTGATCTCAACTTACCGGGCATGAGCCTTAGTCGAGATTTGTAAAGGAGGACAAAATCTCCAGGTTGGAACTCTTTCTTCTTGATGTTTTGATCATGCACAACTTTCATCTTTTCCTTGTAAATTCTGGAGTTCTCGTAAGCTTCTAGGCGAAGGTTCTCCAGTTCCTGCAGTTGCAACTTTCTTTCAGCTCCGGCGTTCTCAATTCCCATGTTGCACTCCTTAATTGCCCAGAAGGCTCTGTGTTCTATTTCAACTGGGAGATGACAAGCTTTTCCATAAACCAAGCGGAAGGGACTTATCCCAATGGGTGTCTTGTATGCTGTTCTATATGCCCATAGTGCATCTTGTAGCCTGGTGCTCCAGTCTTTTCTATGAGGTTTTACTATCTTTTGCAAGATACGCTTAATTTCTCTGTTCGACACCTCGGCTTGCCCATTAGTTTGGGGATGGTAAGCGGTTGCAACTTTATGGATTATCCCATGTTTCTTCATCAATCCTGTTAGTCTCCTGTTACAAAAATGGGTGCCTTGATCGCTCACGATCGCTCGTGGTGATCCAAAGCGACATATAATATGGTTTCTCACAAAGGAAACAACAGTGTTAGCATCATCAGTGCGGGTAGGAATTGCTTCCACCCATTTGGAAACATAATCCACAACTAACAATATATAAAAATATCCATTAGAATTTGGAAATGGACCCATGAAGTCAATGCCCCAAACATAAAAAATTTCACAGAAGAGCATATATTGTTGAGGCATCTCATCCCTCCTGGATATATTACCAAATTTCTGGCATGGGGGGCAAGATTTACAAAACTCAACAGCGTCTCTAAAAAGAGTAGACCACCAGAATCCGCAGTCTAAGATCTTTCTAGCTGTTCTTTGAGGGCCAAAATGTCCTCCACTCACAGATGAGTGACAGGCCTCTAAAATGGACTGGAATTCTGATTGAGGCACACAACGTCTAATTATCTGGTCAGCGCCACATCTCCATAAATATAGGTCATCCCATATATAATATTTAGACTCGCTTTTCAGCTTGTCTCTTTGATGTTTAGAAAAATGTGGAGGAAATGTGCGGCTAACTAAATAATTAGCAACAGGTGCATACCAAGGGATTACCTCAGATACTGCTTGCAGGTTATCAAAAGGAAAATTATCATCTATAGGAGTAGAATCATCCTTAATATGTTCAAGGCGACTCAAGTGGTCTGCTACTAAATTTTGATTACCACTCCTATCCTTTATTTCTAAATCAAATTCTTGTAACAGCGGTATCCAACGTATAAGTCTTGGTTTGGATTCCTTTTTAGCTAATAGATACTTTAGAGCTGCATGATCTGAATACACTACTACTCTAGTACCAAGTAAATAAGCTTGGAATTTATCCAGAGCAAAAATAATAGCAAGAAGCTCTTTCTTAATAGTAGTATAATCGGACTGGGTAGTGTCTAAAGTCTTAGACGCATAAGCAATAACAAAAGGATCCTTACCTTCACACTGAGCCAGCGCTGCTCCTACTGCATGGTTGGAAGCATCGCACATGATTTCAAACGGCTGGCTCCAGTCTGGTCCTCTCACAATTGGAGCTTGAGTTAGAGCAGTCTTCAGCTTATCAAATGCTTGTTTGCAATCCTCACTGAACTCGAACTCAATATCCTTCTGCAGTAATCTGGATAAGG
>NC_029785.2:108938383-108942971 GCF_000816755.2 Arachis ipaensis | reverse complement strand
GTAATCTGGAAGTGCCACCTTACTAAAGTCCTTAATAAATCTCCTGTAGAAACCTGCATGGCCAAGGAACGAACGGACTTCCCTCACAGAAGAGGGGTAACGTAAACTAGAAATAACATTCACCTTTGCTGGGTCTACAGAAATGCCATTATTAGATACCACATGTCCTAACACAATCCCTTGTTTTACCATAAAGTGGCATTTTTCGAAATTCAATACAAGGTTTGTATTAACACATCTATCTAATATTCTAGATAATCCCTCTAAGCAAAGGCTAAAAGAATCACCATAAACGCTAAAATCGTCCATAAAAACTTCCATACAGTCCTCATTTCTTGGGCACCACTTGTACTGGGCTTACCCATTCACTGTCTGAGATGGGATATATGATACCTGCTTCCAATAGTCTGGTCACTTCCTTTTTGACAACTTCCAAGATGGTGGGATTCAATCTTCTTTGGGGTTGACGGACAGGTCTTGCTCCCTCTTCTAGAAATATTCTGTGCTTACATACTTGAGGGTTGATTCCCACTATGTCTGCCAAACTCCACCCAATTGCCATTTTATGCTTCCTCAGTACGTCAAGTAACTGCTATTCTTGTTGAGAAGTCAGTTCCCTTGCAATAATAACCAGAAGCTTCTGCTCATCCTCAAGATAAGCATATTTGAGATGTGGAGGGAGAGGTTTCAATTCTAACTTTTGATCATGGGCGGGCTCTGGATTATCTGGGGCTTGTGAAAATGGCGAAGTGCTCCCATTGTCAGTTAAGAGGGTCCCCACACTTGGACCTTGTCTGGTGTGCCTCTCTTCAAACTCTTCCTTTTGAACTTCAGCCACACTTTCGTCTATGACATCACACTGGAAGATAGAACGATCTTCTGGGGGGTTGTCAATGACTCCATTCAGATTGAAGATTACTCTGCGGCCATCTATTTTAAAGGAGTATGTTCCTGAAAAAGCATCCAATTTGAATTTTGATGTCTTCAGGAATGGTCTTCTAAGTAGGATTGATGATGGCTTATCTGAATTATTGTGGGGCATCTCCAAGATATAAAAATCAGTGGGAAATGTGAGCCCTTTAATGTTCACCAAAACATCTTCAGCAACTCCAGCCACTGTAATAATGCTTTTATCTACTAACACAAAATGAGTTGCCGACCTTTTTAAGGGAGGGAGCCTCAAAACATCATATATAGACAAAGGCATTATACTGACACATGCTCCTAAATCACACATGCAATCATAAATTACTACACCACCAATAGTACAACTAACTATGCAAGGACCTGGATCACTACATTTTTCAGGTAATCCTCCCATTAAAGCAGATATAGAACTACCTAAAGGAATAGTTTCTAATTCATTAATTTTGTCTTTATGGATACATAAGTCTTTTAGAAACTTTGCATATTTAGGTACTTGCTGAATAACATCAAAAAGGGAAACAGTTACCTCAACCTTTTTGAATATCTCTACCATTTTAGGATCGGGTTCCAGCTGCTTCCTGGGCTTCCTTGCAAGTTGTGAAAATTGAATAGGAGTAGTGTTGTCTGTGGTGTCTGCGCCTTTTGGTGCTTCCTTCTGTGGTTGAGTTATCTCTTCTTCAGCTATGTCCTGTATATCCTCTTCCTCTTCAACATCTTCGATTTCTACCACCTCTTCAGCTGAGGTGTATTCTGGTGAGCTTGGTTCCTCCTGAATCCTCTCCTGCAGTGTGGTTCCGGACCTCAGGGTGATAGCATTAATGCCTTCCTTTGGATTGGGTAATGGTTGAGAGGGGATTCCAGTGGTGCTTAAAGGTTTGTTACTGGAATTTTGTGCTGATCCAAGCTGTGTCATAAAATCTTGCATAGTAGAGGTGAGACCATTCAGACTGGCATTAATACTATTCATGATGTTACTTTCCATGGTCTGTTGTCTTTTCTCAAAAGATTGTAGTAGATCTTCAGTAGAAGATAAAGAAGAATGAGTAAATTGAGAGGTCTGCTGCTGATTGTTCTGTGGTCCTTGGTTCTGCCTCAGGTGAGGTGCTCTGTAAGGTTGATTTTGCTGCCTGTTGTTGTTATTATTCCACCTCTGATTTCCCTGATTATCTCTGCCTCCCCTGTTATTTTTGTCCCTCCAATTCCTGTTTGAATTGTCCTGCCATCCATGGTTATTATTTCCACTTTGAGTGTACCCTTGGTTGGGGCGGTCATAGAAGTTGTGAGTGGATGCCACCATGTTGTCTTCTTGTTGGAGCTGCAGGCATTCATCAGTGTAATGGCTATAATCAGCACAGATTCTGCAAATTCTTTGTCGGACTAGTTGTTGGTTTTGCTGTGGTGGAGGTTGAGCTTGCTGAGCTTGTTGATTCAACTGCATTTGCTTCAGCAAGTTGGTCATTTCACAGATGCTTTGAGTTAGAGTAGCAGTCTCTCTGCTAGAAGATACTTCTGCAACAGCCTTTGAACGGCCTTGCTTCTGTCTGTGGTTCCTAGTGGATTCAGCTAAATCACTGATCAATTGCCAAGCTTCATCAGTGGTCTTATACTTCTTCATAGACCCATTGCTGGCACTTTCCAGTGTGGTCTTATCTTGGGGCCTCATACCCTGTGTAATATAGCTGAGTAGCACGATCTTGTCAATCATGTGGTGGGGGTATGCTTCCAGAAGACTATTGAAGTGCTCCCAGTATTCAAAGAGAGTCTCATTGTCATCCTGAACAATTGTGGAGATATCCTTCCTTAGCTTATCAGTAACTTCAGATGGAAAGAATTTCTCCAGAAACTCCTTTCTGAGTGTATCCCAGTTGGATATATTTGCTAGAGGTTGAGTGTAGTACCACTCTCTTGCTTTTCCCTCAAGAGAAAACGGAAAAGCTTTCAGCAAAATTGAAGTTTCATCAGTGCCATCACGCCTGATAGTAGAACAGGCTGCCTGGAAATCTCTCAAGTGCCTGATAGGCTCTTGAGCAGGTAGGCCATGAAACTTGGGCATCAAATTTAGCAGGGCGGGCTTTATTTCAAAATCTGTAGCTACCGCTGGATGATGCGCTTGAAACGGTTGCATTGTAAAACCAGGGGCTCCTTCCTCCTGGATGGTAACTCTCCAAGCTGCCATGTTTTCTGCGCGTAAGACAACCGAATCAGTAGAACGGGGGCTGGTTTCTTCCTCAGATTCACTTTCAGATCGGCCCTCAGAGCGGGCTAACCGACGTTGTTCTCGCCTTATTCGTGAAATTGTCCTTTCAATTTCAGGATCGAATATTAGCAAGCGCGGATCAGGAAGTGAACGCGTCATTTGACGGAAGAAACATGCAGCTCATAGTAGCAAAATAAAATAAAATGCAAATAAATAAATTCTAATTAATAAAATTAGCACTCTATTGCAACTCCCCGGCAACGGCACCAAAAATTGATGAGACGCAGAAGCTGGTGAATTAAAAATTTTTAAAATGGTTACATTGCAAGTATAGTTCTTAACTCACCGAAAATCTGCCTATCAATTTAAAAGTATGTCACAGAGAGTTTGAATTAAAAATTACTGGGAGTTTTAAGTCCCAGGTCGTCTCCCAACGAGTTGCAGAAAAGTGTGCTATCTTATTAATCAGATGTTCCAAGAAGTTGAGCTAAGTAAATTGGAATTTAAATTGAGGAAATTTAAATAATATGAATAAAAGCCTTGACTGGGAGTTGATTAGTTGGAATCTCTATTATTGATGGAATGATTTTAAGATTGATTTATAATTAATGGTTGCTCTGTTTGGTTATCCTTTACTATGTAAGGGAAAGTCAAACAAGTTGGAATGCTAGATCTGTTCACAAGTTGCAATACACTTAGTTCAAAGGGATTGGCGTTGGTGACAGGATAACAA
Source organism: Arachis ipaensis (assembly GCF_000816755.2). NCBI lineage: Eukaryota > Viridiplantae > Streptophyta > Magnoliopsida > Fabales > Fabaceae > Arachis > Arachis ipaensis. Next base: position 108,939,114 of record NC_029785.2, on the reverse strand, counting down.
TCCAACAATTAACCCAATTACAAATTTTCTTTCAATCCTTCCAACTCAAGAGTTCCTTTTTAATCAACTTCCCATCAAGTAAAGAAACTACTCACGCATTGTAAATAAAGAATCCATAGCACATGAAAGGGAATTAAAAGAAGACATGATTATTGGAATTGAAATTGAATTAAAAAGAAATAATCCTTGCATTAAATAATTATAAAAGTATCTGAATGACAAAATTGAACAAAGCAAAGAACATGGAAGAATAAAACCAAGTTAAGAGAACAAACTAGAATGACGAAGTCTTGATGAGGAAATATCTCTTCTCAATGTTCCAATGCTAAGACCAATTGAAAATTAAAATTCTAAAAACCTAGAGAGAAAAACCTAAGAAAGTAAAAACTAGATCTCCAACTGTCTCTGAATGAATGTGTTATTTGTTTCTGCATGTTCTCTGACTCTAGTCTGCTGTTCCGGGCCGAAAACTGGGTCGAAATAGGGTCCAAAATTGCCCCCAACGAATTCTGCAGATTATGCAGATCGCACATGTCACGCGATCGCGTCATCCATGCGGACGCGTCATTCGCGCTTTTCCTCGCCACGCGTTCGCGTCTTCCACGCTACCACGTCGCTTGGGTTTTCCAATCCGCGCGGCCGCGTGAACTATGCGGCCGCGTCACTGCGATTTGCTCTCCTTCGCGCGGTCGCGTGAGCCATGCGACCGCGCCACTTCTCGCTGGTTATCT
>NC_029785.2:108929563-108938358 GCF_000816755.2 Arachis ipaensis | reverse complement strand
TCTCTTCGAGGTTGCAATCACCATTTTCATTTGTGATGATTGCAAGGTTTTCCGGTGTGTATCGGTGCAATTCTCAGTGCAATTAGGTTAATTGTAGTTGAGATTGCACCTTATTCTTCTCTAGCGGTTGCAATCACTGTGAGTGGAAACAGTGATTGCGACCCAGTCCGGTTCTAACGGATGCAGTCACCAGTGACTACTTGGTGATAAAATACTAAATATAACACAAATTAACACACCAAAATAGTACTAGGAATGGGTGAATAAGTAATTTAATCGTACGTAAATCTAAAGGAAGGACTTAAATAATGAACAAACTTTTGACGAAGGATCTCTGAAATTAATAAATAAAAATTAAGAGGAGATAAGGTAAGCTACGGCACTAGACACACAATTCACAAAGTCTGAAATATCCCGTACTTACTCAACCTCTAACCTTTCCTTCCTTCCACGTTAGTTCCCACGTTAATGTAACTAATGTAGCAACTAACGTGGGTTATGATGGCTTTCAAAGGCATTATTGGTGATAACTTTATCACTAACGTTGCAAGCTTGCTCCCATTCCACATTAGTGGTCACGTTAGTGAGACTAACGTGGCTGCTAACGTGGCTCTTCTTTGCCTCCTTTGTCCTGAAATCAAACAAACAAGGTGCATCAAAGCTTTGTTTCAAGTCATGAGATCATGCATCATCCATTTTATCATTCAATTCATGAATAATTCTCATGAAATCATGTAAAGTTCACAATGTTTGCTTGAATCAAGATGTAAGTGTATATTCACCCAAAACTTGCTTATTTACTAAGAAAATGCATGAAACTACCCTAAAATAGTAAAGGAAAAGGTCAGTGAAACTGGTGAAGATGCCCTAGCATCACAACACCAAACTTAAAGCTTGCTTGTCCCTAAGCAAGTACTGAAACATAAGAATGATGAATGAAAGAAAAAGAGAAACAAGTCCTTATTATAGAAGTCAAGTTCTTAGTCTATGGGGTTTCATGCATAGCAACTTAGGTTCATTCCTTTACTGATTTTCAGGACCTTATCATGCTCTTGAATACTCGCTCAATTGCATCCTATGAGATCCTTATTCATTGATCTCCCCCTTCTTTTTAGGGTTTATTGCATTCTTAGGCTAAGTGCTTTGTGAGGGGGCGACTCTTTAAGATAAGCTTTCAGCCAACACTCCCAAACCAGTTGGTTCAAGGTGCTAGGTGTTGAAACACCCCTAAAGACCTACTCCCTCAAGTCTCTCTCCCCCATACATACACACCACAGGCATATGGTTTGTTATTTTCTTTTCTTGAGGCCTTGGTGTCCAGCACCTCTTTGGGTTACTAAGTGTTCTGTAGCAAGGTTGCTCTTGATAGTGGATTTTCAGTTGATAATCTTGGGTTAGTTAACCCAAGTTACCAAGTAATGAAGCACTCCTGAGAACTTATTCATCCAAGCAGATCCTTTGCACAAGAACACCACAGACACATGCCTCAAGATTTAAACCCTTGGTGCCTAGCCTTATTTCTTATTCTTTTTCTTTCTTTTTCAAACTCTCACTGTTCTTTTCCTTTTTCTTATTAGGATCTTGTTGTTTAGCTAGTCTCATAGAATGTGCTTCAAGCATATGATTCAGAACATCTAGTTGCCTGTATACCTTGTTGGTGAACCAACTTAGCTAACCAATTACCACACCACAAACATTGAGAACTTACTTCACAAGATGAACCCCACTCTGGTTTTTCATAACATTTTCTTTTATTTAGCTTAAAGGACAAGCATACATTTAAGCAGGATGAAAATGAAAACCGAGAACTTAGACCAGCAAACATAGACTTAAGCAATGAAATCTTAAAGACAGAATTGAAAATTCCTAAACTACTATGGATGCATGTTCTATTTCATACATGATCTTCCTTATTTTAGGCTTGAAATAAAGAAAAGGAAAAGAAACTCCACCACCTTTTACTCATGGGGATGCTCATGCTCTCTCTCTTATTTGTCCTCTTTGTGTCCTTCTTGATTGCTCGAATCCCCATTTACTTTGCGCTTCCCGATCAACTTTTTCCAGAAGCCAGTATCTTCCATTTTCTTCCTCAATGCTTCCTTCTGTTGTTTCACCTTCCCCTCCTCTTGTTCTGTTAGGTCTTTGTGAACTGTATCATACCTTGGGATGGCAGAGTGGAAATTATGCATATGCCCAGCCACATAAGTTAACTTGGTCTGAGTGTTTATGTTAAATTCTTCCCTGTGTAGTTGCCGTCCTTCATTAAGCACGTTGAACTCGTTGAATGCTTTCATCTGAGCTAACTGACGTTGGTTGAGTTCTTGAAGGTGTTTATCTTGACGCTCTTGCCTTTCAGTTACTTGATTAATGGCTTGGGTGAGCTGGGAGTAATGTTCCTGTTGCTGCTCCATTTGTTGTTTCTGCCATTTCCCTTATTAATTCATCCAATTAGAGAGTAGTTCTTCTTGATGATCCATCCTTTGGGATTGAAAGTATAGTTGTTATTCTTGTCGCTCCATATATCTCCTTGCTAGATCTTCAATGGCTCCTTGAATGTGAACCAGATTTATATTGGTTGGATCGTATTGCTCTTCTTGCTGGTATTCTGTTTGTTGAGGTTCTTCTTGTGATGTTCTTTTCCTTCTCTGAGGCCTTCTTTGTTGTTGAGCGGGTGCCACATATGTTATACGCTGGAGCATAACTAACCTTCCAGGGTTTACCCATTTTGGATTGCTATCTTCGAAGACTACCTTGGCTTTCATACATAGTCTAAGGATGGTACTGGGGTAGTAAAGCCGAGCACTTGGATCAATCTTCTCGGCTGCTTCTTGGATTTCCTCAGCTATAATTTCATGTACATTGATGTCTCCACCCCTCATTATGCAATGTACCATAGTATCTCGAGCAATGTTGACCTCAGAATTGTTTGAGGCTCGGAGGATAGATCTTCTCACGAGCTCAAACCATCCCTTGGCTTCCGGGATGAGGTCTCCTCTTCTAATAAACCGTGGCCTCTTATTCGAATACCTTTTCCAATCTGATCCTATAACACACATGTCGTTCACAATTTCTTCAAGTTCATCATTGTCGGGGCCATTACTTATTCTTGCTTGATAACTGGGCTCATCAAAAGGTTATGATCTCATATGAAGAGTCTTCATTATAGCATTGGGACTGAAGTCCACCTCTGTTCCTCTCATGTAGCTTTTGAAGGTAGGAGTCTTGGTAGTGTCTTCTCTGGCTACATTGGCATAGAACTCCTTAATGAGATTTGCATTTATCTTTGTGTCTGGGTTCGTGAGCTCTTGCCAACCCCTCCGTTCAATCTTCTCTCTAATCTGTGAGCACTCATCATCGTTGAACTGGAATGTTAGTTCTGGCAATATTTTCTTGTGTTTTATCCGTCCAAATTGGAGCTCATGGAAGGCGGTCTTGAACCTCCCTTCATCAAAAGGAATGCTCTCCACCGGTTCCTTTCCCTTTCACCTCTTGGAGCTTGATGATGCCATGAGTAGGAGTTGGTATGTGAAGGTGTTGAAAAGTATGGATTGATGATGGAAATCGGCTGGGTTAAGATAGGGTGTAGCTGGGGGATTGTGTTAACGTGTTTTTGGATGAAGGAAGAAGTGTTGGGTGTGTGTTCCGAAAGAAAGAAGAAAGATGAAATGAAAGGGAATTTGAATATGGAGGGGTATAAAGTGTGGGGTCATTTATATAGGAGGATGATGGGTGATCGAAGGGTGTGGATTGATAGTAAGAACCAATGGTGGACGGTTGGGGTTTGGCATGAAATGAGCACAAGGATTACCACTTTTATGAGGTTCTTGGTTCGGTCTCCAAGGATATCCTTCTTCCAATGTTGCATGGCAACACTTCCCAATGTACTCCTTTTAAAGACATGTGTATAGTCCCCCTTTGTGAAGTGGCTGAACCCCCTTCTCAATTTGTCTCATCAATTCTGTTCAATCCTTCCTTCATTTCCTACACAAGACAAAAGAAAAGCAAAAGTTAGCATTGAATTTTTGGTGGCAAAAGTTAAAGAGTGGACTGGCTACTTTTTAGATTTTTGTTTTTAAACATCTAAATGCTATCCATGAACCAAACCAACTAACCTATTTAGTATTCATGTATGCAACATTCGTGACACCAAACTTAGTTTGTGACCATGTAGTGTAAAAAGAGTTGATTAAGGCTCTAAGATTAACACGATATGAATTGTGTTTATGTCCTCTTAGTGTGCCTTGAACACCAAACTTGTTGTTCACTATATGTTGCATACAAGGATTCATCTAAGTATTTGTCAAAGTTGATTTGGAATTCATGAACCTTATTTTATTAACTACTTTAAATATCCTAAAAAAATGAAAGGATATAAAACATGGGTTGCCTCCCATGAAGCGCTTCTTTAGCGTCATTAGCTTGACATTTAGCCTTTGTCAGGGTGATTGGTAATGCCTCAAATCTTCCCCTCTCGCAGTGAATCTATCTCCGTTGGCTTCATTAAGAATCTCCACATGTTCCAAGGAGAGAATTCTGCTGATGGTGTACACTTGAGGTAGCTGAGATGGAATGGTGGGGAGATGAGGTGAGATAGCTGGGAAATGAGCAGAGATTACTTCATCCCCTGGAGAAAAATTCTCTGTAGGGATCTTCTTGTTCCTCCATCCCCTTGGCGCCTTCTTCCTTGTTTCTTTTAATGCTACCCTGCTCCTTGTGGCCTCTTTTTCCAGGAAAATTTTGTTGCTGGTCTCATATGACTCTGGTGGGTTTAGCTCCTCTTGGATTTCCCTTAGCTCCAAGGCATACATATCTTGCATCAAAATCTCATCAAAACCTTCAAAATCACTAACCACATACATAATAACACAATCCATCTCAACCATTCCACACATCAACAATTCAATCTCTATCCTAGGGTCACTAGCCTAAGTTTTCACATTACATTATATTTTAGATACAGAAAATCGAAATCATACCTTGGCCGATTCCCCACTCAACCCGGAACACTTCCAATTCAACTTTTCCTCAACTTTCAAGATTTCAAAACCTCCAAAAATCATATTTCTAGCTTGCAATCACTTCAAGCTCCTAAAATCTCCATCAACCTTGAATTCACTCACATACACATATTGCCTAATACATATAATATACACCCACACATACACACTCAATATCTATTCACAATAACTCAAGTATTTGACTTAGGGTTGAGAATCTTACCATACCCAAGGATCCAAGAGGCAAGACTAAGTTTTTCTCTCAAGCTAATTAGATCCTATAACATCAAAGAACTCAAAATATCAACACTTTTACCCAATAAATTTCGAATTCAAGGGCTAGGAAATCAGAGAGGATTCATGGCTTACCTCTTAAATAGAGTTATGGGCTTTGTATAGCTCGATGCCGCGGTCCTCTGGCCGCAAACAGTGCGACAATCGGAGTTCCGGATCAAAAGTTATGATCAAATGAAGTTTGAAGTGAATGAGGGCAAGGGTTTCCATGCTCCCCCTTTCCCCTTTCAGCGTGTTTATGTTTCATGTGGGGAAGGAAGGGCTGTGCCCTTCACTTAATTGGCTATTGGGTTGAGCCATGGGCCTAATACGGGCCCAGTTGGCTCGTTTGGCTCGTTCGGTCCAATCTTGGGCTAAATTCTTTAAAATTAGTGTCAAAATTCTCGTTTTAATTCTCTCTATCATATTAAACTATAAAATTCACATTTTTAATTTTCTAGAATAAATTTTAATTTGTGGGTTAATTATTCGTTAATTAACTGGGTTTTACATTGATAAAAAATACTTTAATATTAATTATCACTATTATAATATGTAGCTACAAAAATTTCTCTTCTGCATGCTGATTCAACTTTGTTAAATTTCCTCTAATTTAGAATTAAAACTCGTTTGGATTATTACAATATATCAAGACTTGGGATTTTAATTTCTTTTGTAGTCATGAGATGTTTTACCTTGGAATGCATAAAGGATTATTGGATAACAAAATGAGTCATACCTCATCGGGTGTGATTCTATCTTTGAATATGATCATGAACCATATCTAAACAAGTTGGGAATGTTATTTATCATTATTATCAAATTAAACCTAATGTTGATTTATGTATTTTAATGGGAGATAGAAAAGAAATATTCCAATTTGGATATTCAACAATGAGAGATCGCTTGTCAAGGCTCAAACAAATTATATCACAGTCAAAATATTTATTCTAGGAAGCTCTTAATAAGTCATTTTCTGTTGTTCTTCTAATTGGAATTGTTCCTTCTGGACATGAAAGCTCTTAATATATTTTTCAATGTGTATAGGATATGGTTGGTAGAGACGGAGATCGTGGTCGTGGCCGTGGCCGAGGCCGTGGCCAAAAGGGTGATCCAACTATTGTACATATCTTTGGTAAAGACAGAGATCGTGGCCGTGGCCGAGGCCAAAAAAGGAGGCCTAGGCTTTCTACCGATCACCCGCTTGACTTACATGTAGATCCATACACTCTCGTTGGATCATCATCAGGCACGACTGTTCCGACTAGTGGAGACCACCACCTATTGCTACTACTACCCCCTCCCGTTAGGAGCCTCAGATACATATGATGCCTACTCCAGGTACGCTAAGATCATGTGCTCAACAAGCCAATGAGCATCCTAACACTGCCTCACAATGTTAACACCTGCATTTAAAATTAGACATGAGATAGAAATGATTTAGAATTTGGTTTGTTGATGTTTATGAATACTTCTTAACAAAAAATATGTAATCTGATTTGATGCGCTGTTTTTCTTTTTTTTTTCTACTGTAATCTGGTTTGATAATCTGATTTTTTTTAATAGGGAACTTGTTTGTTGATGTTTATGAATACTTCAAGTGTTCGAGCTAATTAAGGTCACCTGGTCTTAATGTTTCTGATTGTTCCTTAGTATGCTTGTCCTAACTTGAACAACTAGCTGAAGTAGGATTTTTATTGGAGAGACACATTCTTGTTCTATTTAATTTTTTGGTAGATTTTGAGAGATAGAAATAATGATATCTACAATTCTGATAATGGACGAGGTAATAACAAATTGACTAGAATTTAGAATCTAGAATCAAATTGACTAGTTTGAAAGTAATGAACCTACCGTGTGTAATAAATGGTACCTTCTTAATTAAGAATGAGCTGGGAAGTTGGTCAACACTCATGGAGAGGCACCGGTTCCTCTTGTCAGCTCTTGTTCTACTAGTTCTCCTTTGTAGTGTTTATCTTTACTTTCACGTTAGGAGCCAGTGACATTTGCTCTAGGTTAACAGGACCTGAGAAAGCTTCGTGTCATATGCAGCATCTTAAGGCTTCTATTGCCGAGGGTAAACTGAAACATCTTTGATATTTGTGATTTGAATATTATTTTGGGTGGAGATTGTGTTAGGTGTTATATGTATATATAGTATTTATCTTGGTTATTGTGAACACAAATGCATACAGATCACAGACCTTGTATAATGAAGTTATCCCTTGATTGTTTCCTTTTTGCTGATTGTTCTAATATGCCTAATTATGCAAGAACCTTATTTGAATAGTAATCATGCAAAAATTGAGTTTTTTTTCTAAACCTTGACAATAATATTAACTTCTTTCTTTTGATTATTACTTATATTATGTAGAATCAACTGCTTGGAAGACCATCGCATATGGATGAGTTTTTTGAGCACACCTATACTCGCAAAGAGGATAGGACTCAATGGGTTAATGAACACTCCCGAATGGCAAATGTAACTTACCTTTTTTCATTGTAATTGCTTTTTTTGTGACTTAGAATGTACAAAAAGAAATGACTTTATATTTTCCTTCATTGTAATTTTGGATTTATTGTTGTCACATATCCTCTTAGCTTTTGCATTTTTGATACTTAAAGTAGTTTACCAATCATTGTAGGAGACATTTTAAGAGTGCATGTTTCAGGCTGAGCAAGAGCGACAGCCTGCTATAGAGGCTAGTGTAATTGATCCACCGCCTGTCTCTAAGGAAAGTGGTGCACGAAATTGTGATCTCAGGCAACGGCGCCAGAAACTTTGTACGCACGTCTTAATAAATCATTTTTCATTCACAACTTCGATAAAACTAACCAGCAAGTGCACTGGGTCGTCCAAGAAATAAACCTTACGTGAGTAAGGGTCGATCCCACGGAGATTGTTGGTATGAAGCAAGCTATGGTCACCTTGTAAATCCCAGTCAGGTGGATATAAAATAGTTATGGAGTTTTCGAACATAAATAACAAATAGATGGAAAATAAGGATAAAAACACTTATGTATATCATTGGTAAAAATTTCAGATAAGTGTATAGAGATGCTTTCGTTCCTCTGAACCTCTGCTTTCCTGCTGTCTTCATCCAATCAGTCTTACTCCTTTCCATGGCTAGCTTTATGTAAGGACATCACCGTTGTCAATGGCTACTTTTTATCCTCTCTAGAAAATGGTCCGATGCGCTGTCACTGCATGGCTAATCGTCTGGAGGCATCACCCTTGTCAATGGCTGCATCCCATCCTCTTGTGAAAATGGTCCAAATGCTCTGTCACAGCACGGCTAATCATCTGAGGTTCTCGATCATACTGGAATAGGATTCACCCTCCTTTTGTGTCTGTCACTACGCCCAGCACTCGCGAGTTTGAAGTTCGTCATAGTCATTCAATCCCAGAGTCCTACTCGGAATACCACAGACAAGGTTTAGACTTTCTGGACTCTCATGAATGCCGCCATCAATCTAGCTTATACCACGAAGATTCTGATTAAGAGATCCAAGAGATACTCATTC
>NC_029785.2:108928951-108929538 GCF_000816755.2 Arachis ipaensis | reverse complement strand
ACAGGCATGGCCGATTGGCCAGCCCCCATGAAAGTCTAAGATAGCATAAAACTGATCAAAGATGTCTAATACAATAGTAAAAAGTCCTATTTAAACTAAACTAGTTACTAGGGTTTACAGAAGTAAGTAATTGATGCATAAATCCACTCTCGGGGCCCACTTGGTGTGTGCTTGGGCTGAGCTTGAATGTTACATGTGTAGAGGTCAATCTTGGAGTTGAACGCCAGTTTGTAACGTATTTCTGGCGTTCAACTCTGGCTTGTGACGTGTTTCTGGCGTTTAACTCCAGACAGCAGCATAGAACTGGCGTTCAACGCCCTTTTACATCATCTAAACTCGGCCAAAGTATGAACTATTATATATTGCTGGAAATCCCTGGATGTCTACTTTCCAACGCAATTGGAAGCGCGCCATTTTGAGTTCTGTAGCTCCAGAAAATCCACTTTGAGTGCAGGGAGGTCAGAATCCAACAGCATCAGCAGTCCTTCTTTAATCTCTGAATCTGATTTTTGCTCAAGTCCCTCAATTTCAGCCAGAAAATACCTGAAATCACAGAAAAACACACAAACTCATAGTAAAGTCCAGAA
>NC_029785.2:108925916-108928940 GCF_000816755.2 Arachis ipaensis | reverse complement strand
CCAGCTGAGTAACATAGATGGAAAATAAGATGAGGAAAAGCTAGCCTTGCCCCAGGAGAGGGCTTTTCGGCTATTTTGTAGAGTTCAAGGGAGATGACTTCATGAACTTCTACTTCTTATCCAATCATGATGCTATGGATCATGATGGCCCGATCCACAGTAACTTCAGATCGGTTGCTAATGGGGATGATGGAGCGTTGGATGAACTCCAACCATCCTCTAGCCACAGGCTTGAGGTCCAGTCTTCTTAATTGAACCGGCTTGCCTTTGGAGTCAATCTTCCATTGAGCTCCTTCCACACATATGTCCATGAGGACTTGGTCCAACTTAGAGTTTGGATATGGGAGTTCAACACCAAACTTAGAGTTTAACTGTGGGGCTCTGGTTGACTCTGTTTTGAGAGAAGCTTACTGTGCCTCTTTTCCATGTTTACAGAAGGGTAACCTTGAGTTGTAAACACAAGGGCGTCCTCATTCAATTGAAGGACTAATTCACCTCTGTCAACATCAATCACAGCTCTTGTTGTGGCTAGGAAAGTTCTTCCAAGGATGATAGATTCATCCTCATCCTTCCCAGTATCAAGGATTATGAAATCAGCAGGGATGTAAAGGTCTTCAACCTTTACTAACACGTCCTCTACTTGTCCATAAGCCTATTTTCTTGAATTATCTGCCATCTCTAATGAGATTTTAGTAGCTTGCACCCCAAAGATTCCTAGTTTCTCTATTTACAGAGAGGGGCATGAGGTTTATCCCTGAACCAAGGTCACACAGAGCCTTTTCAAAGATCATGTTGCCTATGGTACAAGGTATTACGATCTTTCCAGGATCCTATTTCTTCTGAGGCAATGTCAGTTGATCTAGATCACTTAGTTCATTGGTGAACAAAGGAGGTTCATCTTCCCAAGTCTCAATACCAAATAATTTGGCATTTAGCTTCATGATTGTACCAAGGTACTTGGTAACTTGCTCTTCAGTAACATCCTCATTCTCTTCAGAAGATGAATGCTCGTCAGAGCTCATGAAGGGCATAAGGAGGTTCAATGGAATCTCTATGATCTCTAGATGAGTCTCAGATTTCTTTGGTTCCTCAAAGGGAAACTCCTTATTGATCACTGGACGTCCCAGGAGGTCTTCCTCACTGGGATTTACGTCCTCCCCTTCCTCTCCAAGTTCGGCCGTGTTGACTATGTCAATGGCCTTGCACTCTCCTTTTGAATTTTCTTCTGTATTGCTTGGGAGAGTACTAGGAGGGATTTCAGTGATCCTTTTACTCAGCTGGCCCACTTGTGCCTCCAAATTTCTAATGGAGGACCTTGTTTCAAAAATTAGAGAGAGAGGGAGTTAGTTAGGTAGTTTTGAAAAAGATAAGAAACAAAAAAAGTTAGTTAGTTAGTTGAAACAAATTTAAAAATCAATTTTGAAAAGATAAGAAGATAAGAAGTTAGAAAGGATATTTTAAAATCAAATTTTGAAAAAGATATGATTTTGAAAAAGATAAGATAAAAAGATATTTTTGAAAAGATATGATTGAAATTAGTTTTGAAAAAGATTTGATTTTTAAAATCACAATTAATGACTTGATTCACAAGAAATCATAAGATATGATTCTAGAACTCAAAGTTTGAATCTTTCTTAACAAGCAAGTAACAAACTTGAAATTTTTGAATCAAAACATTAATTGATGATGTTATTTTCGAAAATTATGAGATAAGATTAAGAAAAAAGATTTTTGAAAAATATTTTTATAATTTTCGAAATTAATTAAGAAAAATGAAAAAGATTTGATTTTTGAAAAAGATTTTGAAAAAGATAAGATTTTTAAATTGAAAATTTAATTTGACTCATAAAAACAACTAGATTTTAAAAATTTTTGAAAAAGTCAAATCTAATTTTCGAAATTTTGAGAGAGAAAAAGGGGAAGATATTTTTTTATTTTTGAAATTTTAATGACGAGAGAGAAAAACATGAAAAATGATGCAATGCATGAAAGTTTTGATCAAAACAATGAATGCATGCAAGAATGCTATGAATGTCAAGATGAACACCAAGAACACTTTGAATGTCAAGATGAACATCAAGAACTTATTTTTGAAAAATTTTTAATGCAAAGAAAACATGCAAGACACCAAACTTAAAAATTTTTCATGTATAGACACTATGAATGCAAGAATGCATATGAAAAACAAGAAAAGACAAAAAACATGAAAACATCAAGATCAAACAAGAAGACTTACCAAGAACAACTTGAAGATCATGAAGAACACTATGAATGCATGAATTTTTCAAAAAATGCAAGATGAATATGTAATTGACACCAAACTTTCAACTTGGCTCAAGACTCAAACAAGAAACATGAAATATTTTTTATTTTTTTGGATTTTTGTATATTTTTTTCGAAAAAACATATAGGAAAAAGAAAATAAGGATTTCAAAATTTTTTTAATATGAATTCCAGGAATCTTGTATTCTTAGTCTAAAGCTCCAATCCGAGGGTTAGGCATGGCTTAATAGCCAGCCAAGCTTTAGTATGTAACTCAGACATGCCACGGCTAACATTCCAATTAACTTGCCTCTATGCTGATGGTTGGAAGCCCCTATCCAAAATAATTAGACATGGCTTTACAGCCAGCCAGGCTTCAACATGCTTCATGAAACTCTAGACTTCATTCTTAAAAATTTTGAAGAAAAATATATTTTTGAAAAGATTTATTTATTTATTTATTTTTTCGAAAACAGATGAGAAATTTTTGAAAGGTTTTTGAAAAATTTTTGAAAATAAAACAAAAAGAAAATTACCTAATCTGAGCAACAAGATGAACCGTCAGTTGTCCAAACTCGAACAATCCCCGACAACGGCGCCAAAAACTTGGTGCACGAAATTGTGATCTCAGGCAACGGCGCCAGAAACTCTGTAAGCACGTCTTAATAAATCATTTTTCATTCACAACTTCGATACAACTAACCAGCAAGTGCATTGGGTCATCCAAGTAATAAACCTTACGTGAGTAAGGGTCGATCCCAC
>NC_029785.2:108899780-108925851 GCF_000816755.2 Arachis ipaensis | reverse complement strand
AATGCCGCCATCAATCTAGCTTATACCACGAAGATTCTGATTAAGAGATCCAAGAGATACTCATTCAATCTAAGGTAGAACGGAAGCGGTTGTCAGGCACGCGTTCATAGGGAATGATGATGATTGTCACGTTCATCACATTCAGGTTGAAGTGCAAATGAATATCTTAGAAGCGGAATAAGTTGAATTGAATAGAAAAACAGTAGTACTTTACATTAATCTTTGAGGAACAGCAGAGCTCCACACCTTAATCTATGGAGTGCAGAAACTCTACCGTATGAAAATACATAAGTGATAATGGTCCAGGCATGGCCGATTGGCCAGCCCCCATGAAAGTCTAAGATAGCATAAAACTGATCAAAGATGTCTAATACAATAGTAAAAAGTCCTATTTATACTAAACTAGTTACTAGGGTTTACAGAAGTAAGTAATTGATGCATAAATCCACTTTCGGGGCCCACTTGGTGTGTGCTTGGGCTGAACTTGAATGTTACACGTGTAGAGGTCAATCTTGGAGTTGAACGCCAGTTTGTAACGTATTTCTGGCGTTCAACTCTGGCTTGTGACGTGTTTCTGGCATTTAACTCCAGACAGCAGCATAGAACTGGCATTCAACGCCATTTTACATCATCTAAACTCGGCTAAAGTATAAATTATTATATATTGCTGGAAAGCCCTGGATGTTTACTTTCCAACGCAATTGGAAGCGCGCCATTTTGAGTTCTGTAGCTCCAGAAAATCCACTTTGAGTGTAGGGAGGTCAGAATCCAATAGCATCAGCAGTCCTTCTTAAACCTCTGAATCTGATTTTTGCTCAAGTCCCTCAATTTCAGCCAGAAAATACCTGAAATCACAGAAAAATACACAAACTCATAGTAAAGTCCAAAAATGTGAATTTAACATAAAAACTAATGAAAATATCCCTAAAAGTAACCAGATTCTACTAAAAACATACTAAAAACAGTGCCAAAAAGCGTATAAATTATCCGCTCATCAGAAAGCATATGGATTGAGACAATGGGTGGAAAACGAAGAGGTAGGGTATATGGCATGGGTGAGGTAAGGAACTCTTCCATGGTGCGAACCCGAGTTGATGGTCCAACCACGACAACCAGCACTGATATTTTGGATCTTAGAGAACAAATCACAATACTCAATAGGGAAGTTGAACAACATGCCGTTAAATATAGAGAGCTTGAAGACCGCTATCAAAAGGAGAAAAGAGAGTGGCAACAGACTGTTGAATCCTTGCGTGAGGATTTCAACACTAGTAACTCACAGATGGATCAGTTTAGTTATCAACTCAGCAACTTGACTGAGTATGTGAGGGCATGGGTCCTAGTAGTTCTAGATCATGTGTCCCTCCACCTCCTCCTTTTACTTTTCCAAGCTCCCAGAAAAGTGCAACCCCAGATAAAAAACTCCCACCTATCTTGCAGCCACTAGGACAGCCACAGGGTGCTCATATGGAGGATAATTCGGACGATCTCGATGACTCAGATGAGGACTATTTAGATGAGTACGAGTAGGATTATTTACTTTGAATTGAATATTTTGTATTATTAGTGAAGTTTAGTTATTTATCTTGTTTTAAATCTTAAAGTTAGAGGATTATTTATTATTGTTTTGATAAGTATGTAAACTCATTATCTAATATTTATTATGACTTTTATTTTTGTATTTAAAAGTCTATTTATCTCATTATTTAATATTTAATTGTCTAGTATTTTTTAAATGATAAAAAATACTATAGCTATTAAAATCGATGGCAATATTGTCAATTATTAAATTCAAAGTAAACAAAAGAAAATAAAAAAATAGACGTAGAAATTGTCAATATTTTTATCATATTATCGACAGTTTATTTGTCCATTTTAATAAATCTAAAATCGATAGTTGGTTTGTCGATTTTATTTAATAATTATCGACGGCAAGTGTGTCGCTTTTACTAAATATGGAAAAAACTTAACATCATATTATCGACGAAAGGATTGTTAATTTTATTAGATTTTTGAAAAATTGACAAGTTTAAAAGTGACATCTTGTGACGTCAATTTTACCGTCGATTTTCAATATTATCGATGGCCAAGCCGTCGATTTTTCTGTCGATTTTGACAGTATTTCTTGTAGTAAGAATTATTTTTTACTCTTTTAAGTTTAACATTTTCATGTACTTACCATATTGATCCATAAGTTATTTTAAACGTATCCATCAATATAGCATTCAAAAATATGAATATTAGCATACCATATAAACTCTTTTATAACAACTATAATAGTAGAAAAAAATAAAACAAAATGAAGTGTAAAGGGTACAATAAAACAAAATAGTCATAATAAGTTGTTACAACAATAAAAATAGTAGAGAAGTACATATCAATACAGGAAAAAAATAGAAGAAAAATACGTAGGTCGAAGACAAAATGAAAATGTAAAGCTAAACTAACTAAAATAAAGTATAACAAAGATAATTGAAGAAGCCAGCTGGCCAACAAAGTAGCAGTAACTATCCTTTTTGTTTTAGATGTTTTAATTTTTTGTCTTTTTCTAAAAAGTGTTTCATATAATTTTTTTAATTTTTTAACTTTCAAAAAACTCAATCAGCATGTGTTTTTTCATGTAGACCTCATCAGAAAAAAATATTTGCTGAATTAAATTTGGAAAGACATAAAAAATGAATTATTATTAGAGATAATTATATGTGGAAAGATTGAAGAAAATGTTTAATTGATTACACATCCAACATTGAGAATTTTTAACTTTGTTAGTTAAAACTGGAGTTACATGGGACATACAATAATTAAACAAAGTTAATGCTGTTATGTATGAAAAGACATGTATACGGTATGTATACATCGATTTTTTTATCATCATATTATTTTAATTTAGGATGAACATAAACTAAAAAAGATTTATGTTTATTATGTAGAATGGAAAATATTACAAGTAATTCAAAAGGAATGAATTTTAGTGACATTATGAAATTTTTAGTCAGATATTCAATAATAGCACATCATTTGGACAACTAAAACATATTTTTACAAAAGAACCACCAATTCATATGAGAAAAAATTATTGGAGAAATATTTTTTTGAAATGTTCGCACGTTAACTCAATATTTGTTGATTTTGACGATGACAGCTATGAAAAGTAAGTAAAAAATAAAAAATCATTCAGTCATCAGGTAAACAACAACATAAAAAGACCAAAAATGTACGGTTAGATAAATTGGATGTTACATTAAAAAAAATAGACTAAATCAGTCAGTGCACGAATAAAAATATCAAAGACAAAGATTAAAAAATGTATAATACATACTTTACAGAAGCATGTATAAAAGTGTTGAATTCTATGGAAGATATGATAAACCACTATTTTATGGTTTATTTTGTGCTAAATTGAGTGGTTTTTATCAAGTCTTTGCACACTTATTCATACAAATTGCATAGTTTTACAAATTCTTCCCAAATTTGTTCTATAGTTGAAAAATTGCTTCCTAAGCCTTTAAATGTATATTTTTAATTCCCCTTTATACCATTCGATGCCGTAATATGTGCGTTAAGTGTTTTCAGGCTATATAGGGTAGGAATGACTTAGAGGATGGAGAGGAAGCTTGCAAAAATGGAAGGAACACAAGAAATAAAGGAGATGACCAGCGAGGATCGACGGGCACGCATGGCTCACGTCTGCGCATGATTTGGAGATTTTCATAGCGACACGTACGCGTAACAAGCGAATTGCACAGCGACGCGTGCGCGTGACTGACGCGTACGCGTGACACGCGAAGATGACTATCGACGCGTACGCATGACTGACGCGTATGCGTGACGTGCGCCACGTGCAGAAATCGCAGAAGACGCTGGGGGCAATTTTGGGCTGAGTTTGGACCCAGTTTTCGGCCCAGAAACATAGACTAGAGCCAGGGGACAAGTAGAGACTCAACACACATTCACTTTTACACAATTTTAGTTTTTAGCTTTGAATCTTAGAGAGAAAATACTACTTCCTCCAGGGTTCTTCATATTCATAGATTTCTAGTTTTATGCTTTTAATTTGAATATTGAAAAGAGTTACTACCTCTGTTGAAGTTTCTATCATTCTAGTTTGTTTCCTTATTTCTTTACTCTTTTATCTCCCATTTACCTTGTTCAGAATTACATATGGATATCTTTGATTTTGAAATTTTTTAATGCAAGAATTGTTTTTATATTTAATTTCATTATTGGCTTGAGTATCATCTCTCCTTAATTTATTATTTCAAAATTAGCTTTTATTAGTTTAATTTTAGTTACCATGTCTCTTCTCTATTCCCTTTACATGTCTGCGAAATTGGCATCCATGTCAATGGAGTAGGTTCTTAACTTGACTTGGGAGTTGATTAATAGGATACCCTTGAGTTGGAATACTCAAGTGTTAATTTGTAATTGGAAGTTGTTGGTTAACTCTCTAGTCACTAACGCTAATCCTTCCATAGGAGAGGATTAGGACTTATGAATCAGAGTTGGCTCAATTACTTGACTTTCCTTTATTCGGTAAAGGTTAACTAAGTAAAAACAACAACCTCTTACTATTACACTTGGAAAAATTCAAGAAGGACAGAACTTCCGATTAATCTTCTCCTGGTCAAGGCTTCTTTATTTCAATTACACAAAACCTCTTATTAATTTTCATTGCTTTAATTTATAATTAATTATTTTCCATTCTCCAACTCTAAAAATTTCTCAGAAAATTTCTTACCAATAAATTGCACTCTTTTGTCAACTCGTTGGGAGATGACCTGGAATTCTACTCCCAGTATTTTATTCTTAAATTGTGACAACTCTTTCTAAATTGATAAGCGGAATTTTCGTCGGTTAAGAACTGTACTTGCAACGTTCTTTCTATTATAAATTCTTAATCGGCAATTTTCCGCCCGTCAATTTTCGGCGCCGTTACCAGGGACGACCTGGGAATTCTACTCCTAGTATTTTATTCTTAAATTGTGATAATTCTTTCTAAATTGATAAGCGGAATTTTCGTCAGTTAAGAACGTACTTGCAATGTTATTTTTATTATAAATTCTTAATTGGCAATTTTCCGCCCGTCAATTTTTGGCGCCGTTGCCGGGGATGTGCAACAGTGTGCTAAATTATTGGTTAGTGTAAATATTTTTAAATTTACATATTTGTATATTTTATTTTATTTTATTACCATCTATATGTTTCTTTCATTGAATGACGCGTTCACTACCTGATCCGAGCTTAGCCGCGTTTGATCCTGAAATCGAAAGAACTATTTCACGTATTAAGCGAGCTCGGCGTCGGTTAGCCTCTGAGGGTGGTGAAGTGGTTACTACCAATTCACCAGTCTCATCTGACGGCAAATTTGAAGCGCCATTTGAGGAAGAAACAAGCTCCTCTTCTATTGATTCTGTTGATTTACGTGCAGGTAATATGGCGGAGCCCAAAAGGATTACTCTCCAGGAAGCAGGAGCTCCGGACTTTACACTGCAACCGTATCAAGTGCGTCACCTAAATCTGGCTACAGATTTTGAACTAAAGACTGCGCTAATCAATCTACTGCCCAAGTTTCATGGCTTACCTGCTCAAGAGCCTATTAAGCACCTCATAGATTTTCAGACAGCCTGCTCAACTACTAGGCATTATGGTACAGATGAGACTACCATTTGGCTATATGCCTTCCCATTTTCTCTTGAGGGAAAGGCAAGGGAGTGGTTCTACACTCAACCTGAAGAAGTTATTACTAATTGGAATCTGCTCAGAAGGGAATTCTGGGACAAATACTTTCCAGCTGAAGTTACAGATAGACTGAGGAAAGAAATTTTCTGCATTATCCAAGGCAAATCAGAGACTCTTTACGAGTATTGGAAGCGCTTTAGGAATCTCCTGGACTCATGTCCCCACCACAAGATTGACCAGTTGGTGTTGATTAGCTATTTCACACAAGGCATGAAACCTCAAGACAAGACTATATTAGATGCTGCAAGTAATGGTTCTCTAACTAAATACAAGACGGCAACAGAAGCATGGCAACTGATTGTCGATCTAGCTGAGTCTACCCGAAATGCAAGGCACAGGAACAGCCATCCCAAGGCTATTGCAGAGATTTTCTCTCATAGTGAGACTGCTGCTCTCACACAGACTCTGGGAGAGATGACTAACATACTGAAGCAGCTACAACTGAATCAACAACAATCTCAGCCTCCTCCGCAACAACAATGTCAACAGTTAGTTCCTCAGAAAGTGTGTGAAATATGTGCCTGCTATTCCCACTATACTGATGAATGTCCACAACTCCAACAAGAAGACAACACCTTGGCAGCTACCAGCAACTACTATAACCGCCCGAATCAAGGAAATTATCAACAAGGCGGTAATTATAACCAAGGTGGGAACTACAATCGAGGTTGGCAAGATAACTCTAACCAAGGCTAGAGAGACAATTCCAACCAGGGGTGGAGAGATAATTCCAACCAAGGATGGAGGGACAGCTACAACCAAGGAGGCAGAGACAATGGTGGAAATCAGAGGTGGAACAACAACAACAATCAGTAGAACCGGTATCAACAGAACCCCCCATACCAACAGCAGAACCAAGGCCAGACTTACCGAGCACCTCACCAAAGACAATCACAAGTGCCTCAGAACAACCAGCAGCAAGCCCCTCAAATTACTTACCCCCTTCCCTCTTCCAATGATGAGATGCTTCGCTCTATTACGCAAGGACAAAAAGACATTCAGAATACACTTAACTCTACCATAAACGGTCTTAACTCCATTCTACAAGCACTCATATCTTGCTTGGAACCACCCTTCACTCCCAACATTCAACCTTCAAGCTCCAGTGCACTACCTTCTCAACCTTTACCCAACCCCAAAGGTGGAATCAATACCATTACCTTGAGGTCCGGAACCACACTGCAAGAGAGGAGTCATGAGAAGCCAAGCTCAAAGGAAGACATTCAAGTTGAAGACATTGTTGAGGTAGAGGATGTTGAAGAAGAGGAGGAAGTACAAAAAATGGTTGAAAAAGAAGTGGCTCAACCAAGAAATGGAGCACCAAAAGAAGATGAAATTACAAGAGAAGCCATTCCCATTCCTTTTCCACACCTTGCTAAGAAATCCAAAAAGCAGATGGAGCTAGACCCTAAGATGGTGGAGATCTTCAAAAAGGTTGAGATAACTATTCCCCTTTTTGATGCTATTCACCAGGTACCTAAGTATGCTAAGTTTCTAAAAGATTTATGCATGAATAAAGATAAAATACATTATTTAGAAACTATTCCCCTAGGTAGCTCTATTTCTGCTTTAATGGATGCTGTACCGGAAAAATGTAGTGATCCGGGTCCATGCATGGTTACTATTACTATTGAGGGTGTACAATTTTATGACTGTATGTGTGATTTAGGTGCGTGTGTGAGTATTATGCCATTATCTGTATATGATGCCTTAAGGCTCCCTCCCTTAAAAAGGTCGGCAGCATATTTTGTTTTGGCAGATAAGAGCATAATCTCGGTGGTTGGAGTTGCTAAGGACGTGCTGGTGAGCATTAAGGGGCTAACATTCCCCATTGACTTCTACATCTTAGAGATGCCCCCTAATGACTCAGGAAGACCATCATCCATCCTGCTTGGAAGGCTATTTCTGAAGACTTCAAGGTTCAAATTGGATGCTTTCTCAGGAACTTATTCTTTTGAGATAGATGGCAGAGCAGTGAGTTTCAACCTGGATGAAGCTATGAAGCACCCTCCAGAAGATCACTCCATCTTCTAGTGCGACATCATTAATGAGACAGTAGCTGCTGTTCACCAAGAAGAAGTAGAAGAGATGCACATGGAGCAAGGTGTAAGTGTGGAGAAGCCCTCTGAACAAGATGAAGACACCTTGCCACCACCAATGGCTCCAAATGATCAAATGCCTAGCCATGAGCAGAGAATAGAGTTGAAGCCCCTTCCACCCCACCTCAAGTATCCTTACCTTGAGGATAATCAGAAGCTCCCAGTTATTATTGCAAGGGAACTCACTTCCCAACAGGAGGAGAAGTTGCTTAGGGTGTTGAGAAGACATAAGAAAGCTATTGGGTGGAGTTTGGCGGATATAGTAGGCATCAGCCCTCAAGTCTGTGAGCACCGGATATTTTTAGAAAAGGGAGCAAGGCCTGTCCGTTGGTGCACGAAATCACAATCACACTTTTGCAATTCCGCACAACTAACCAGCAAGTGCACTGGGTCGTCCAAGTAATACCTTACGTGAGTAAAGGTCGATCCCACGGAGATTGTCGGCTTGAAGCAAGCTATGGTTATCTTGTAACTCTTATTCAGGATATCGATAATTCTCATATTTAATTGTAAAAAGTAAAAGAACATGAAATAAATACTTGTTTTGCAGTAATGGAGGACAGGTTGAGGTTTTGGAGATGCTCCGTCCCCTGAATCTCTGCTTTCCTACTATCTTCTTCTTCACACACACAAAGCTCCTTCCATGGCAAGCTTTATGTTGGGCATCACCATTGTCAATGGCTACTTCCCATCCTCTCAGTGAAAATGTTCCAAATACACTGTCACTGTACGACTAATCATCTGTCGGTTCTCGATCATGTTGGAATAGGATCCATTGATCCTTTTGCGTCTGTCACACGCCCAACAATCGCGAGTTTGAAGCTCGTCACAGTCATCCCTTCCCAGATCCTACTTGGAATACCACAGACAAGGTTTAGACTTTCTGGATCTCAAGAATGACCGCCAACAATTCTAGCCTATACCACGAAGGTTTCAATCTTAGATTAGAAACCCAAGAGATACACATTCAAGCTTGATTGCATGTAGAACGGAAGTGGTTGTCAGGCATGCGTTCATAGGTGAGAATGATGATGAGTGTCACGGATCATCACATTCATCAGGTTGAAGTGCGAATGAATATCTTAGAATAGAAGCAAGCATGATAGAATGGAAAACAGTAGTAATTGCATTAATTCATCGAAACACAGCAGAGCTCCTCACCCCCAACAATGGGGTTCAGAGACTCATGCCGTAGAAGATACAATATGAAATGTGTAAAGTGTTATGAGGTACAAGATGAATTACTAAAAGTAGTTTTTATAGTAAACTAGTGACCTAGGGTTACAGAAAATGAGTAAGCTAGGGTGTTTAGTGTAAAATATCCACTTCTGGGGCCCACTTGGTGTGTGCTTGGGCTGAGCATTGAAGCTTTCATGTGTAGATACTTTTCTTGGAGTTAAAATCCAGCTTTTGTGCCAGTTTGGGCGTTTAACTTCAGCTTTTATGCTAGTTCTGGCGTTAAACGCCAGAATTCTTAAGCTGACTTGGAACGCCGGTTTGGGCCATCAAATCTTGGGTAAAGTATGAACTATTATATATTGCTGGAAAGCCCAGGATGTCTACTTTCCAACTCAATTAAGAATGCGCCAATTGGGCTTCTGTATCTCCAGGAAATCCACTTCGAGTGCAGGGAGGTCAGAATCCAACAGCATCTGCAGTCCTTTTTCAGCCTCTGAATCAGATTTTTGCTCAGGTCCCTCAATTTCAGCCAGAAAATACCTGAAATCACAGAAAAACACACAAACTCATAGTAAAGTCCATAAAAGTTAATTTTAAATAAAAACTAATAAAAATATAATAAAAACTAACTAAAATATACTAAAAACATACTAAAAACAGTGCCAAAAAGCGTATAAATTATCCGCTCATCACAACACCAAACTTAAATTGTTGCTTGTACCCAAGCAACTAAAAATCAATATAGGATAAAAAGAAGAGAATATACAATGAATTCCAAAGACATCTATGAAGATCAGTATTAATTAGATGAGCGGGACTTTTAGCTTTTTGCCTCTGAACAGTTTTGGCATCTCACTTTATCCTTTGAAGTTCAGAATGATTGGCTTCTATAGGAACTCAGAATCCTGATAGTGTTATTGATTCTCCTAGTTAAGTATGTTGATTCTTGAACACAGCTACTTTATGAGTCTTGGCCGTGACCCTAAGCATTTTGCTTTCCAGTGTTACCACCGGATACATAAATGCCATAGACACATAACTGGGTGAACCTTTTCAGATTGTGACTCAGCTTTGCTAGAGTCCCCAATTAGAGGTGTCCAGAGCTCTTAAGCACACTCTTTTTTTTCTTTGGACCACGACTTTAACCGCTCAGTCTCAAGTTTTCACTTGACACCTTCACGCCACAAGCACATGGTTAGGGACATCTTGGTTTAGCCGCTTAGGCCAGGATTTTATTCCTGAAGACCCTCCTATCCACTGATGCTCAAAGCCTTGGATCCTTTTTATTACCCTTGCCTTTTGGTTTAAAGGGCTATTGGCTTCTTCTGCTTGCTTTTTCTTTCTTTTTCTTCTTTTTTTTTTCTATTCACTACTTTTTCTTGCTTCAAGAATCAATTTTTTTTATTTTTTAGATTATCAATAACACTTCTCATTTTCCATCATTCTTTCAAGAGCCAACAATTTTAACATTCATAAACAAAAATTTCAAACATATGCACTGTTTCAGCATTCATTCAGAAAACAAGAGTATTGCCACCACATCAAAGTAATTAAACTATTTTAAAATTTGAAATTCATGCACTTCTTTTTCTTTTTCAATTAAAAACACTTTTTATTTAAGAAAGGTGATGGATTCATAGGACATTCATAGCTTTAAGACATAAACATTAAATTTTATTAATCATGGAATGACAATAAGACTCAAAATAAATATAAGAGCAAACTAATAATAATAAAAGATAGAAAAGTAAAAAAAAAATAGAAAAATAAATGACTCTTAAAATATACTCTTAATAATAAAGGTTATCACAGAGTTAGGACTCAACAACCTTGATCTTGAGAAGTGGATGCTCCCTCAATCTATGGGGTGCTTGGTCCTTCAAGGGAGAGCTTCTGGCGCTTCAGCTCCTGTAGCTCACGCCCCTGCTTCTCCTGTTCCTTCAGCAGTTTGCAGAGCATGCAGTTTTGATTCTACTGTTCTTCCTTAAGTTGTTCCATAGCTTCTTGCAGCTTGGTAACAGATGCTTCTAGGCGGGTCCAGTAGTCAATTTCAGAAATTTCTGGGAGGAACTCCTGCGCCCTCCTTTGTTCCAGGGAGGCATATGTCCTCTAGAACTTGATCCAACCCCTTATCTACTCTCACCATTCTCCTATTAAAGGATTTTGGATCATCTTGTAGTTGAGACAGTTTGAAGACCTCTCTTATTTTATCCAGATGGAAGTAAATAAGCCTCCCTCTGACCATGGTTCGGTAGGTATGAAAGGCAGTTCCAGTTATTCTCTGCTTATCTGTTAGCCACATATTTGAGTAGAATTCCTGAACCATGTTTCTTCCAACCTTTGTTTCAGGATTAGCTAAAATTTCCCATCCTCTGTTTCGAATTTGCTCTTGGATCTCCGGATATTCATCTTCTTTCAGATTGAATTTAACTTCCAGGATCACTGACCTCAGACCCATTATTTTGTGGTAATGGTCTGCATGTTCTTTGATTAGGAACCTCTCTTGATTCCAAAGACTCTTTGGAGTATTCTCTTTCTTGCCTCTTGATTTGGTTTGCTTTCCCTTAGGTGCCATGATCTTGATGAGTCTTAGCTCAGTGACCATGGAAAAAACACACCAAACTTAGAGGTTTGCTTGCCCTCAAGCAAAAGAAAGGAAAGGGGAGAGAGAGGAGAAGAGGCAAATTCGAATGGTGGAAAGGAGGGGATGGCCGAATGTGTATTTATAAGAGGAGGGGGGTTTCGAAAATTTTGAAAGAGATATGCCATAGAGATATGATTGGTGGAAGAAAATAAAATCATGATATGAAAAAGATGAGATTTTCAATTGAAAAAGATATAAAGAGGTTAAATCTGATAATTTGGTTATGCATCTAAGAAATAAGAGATGATATGATGGGTTTGAAAAGATTTAAAAAGAAATTGAAAAGATACTTGAGTTTTTGAAGAAGATTTGGGAAGGATTTGAAAGAAAATTGAAAAAGAGATTTAGAGAATTGTTGAATTTTTGAAAATTGAAGGTGAATAATGAAAGTTTGAAACATGTTTATGTAGAAAATTATGAGTTAAAACATGAAAATTTGAAAAAAATTTGAATTTGGAAACAAAATCTCCTCCCCCTGCCTTTCTGGCGTTAAACGCCCAGAATGGTATCAATTCTGGCGTTTAACGCCCAATTGTTGGCCATTATGGGCGTTTAACTCCCAGCCAGGGTACCCTGGCTGGCGTTAAATGCCAGAAACCCCTTTATCACTGGGCGTTTTGCTGAACGCCCAGGATGCTGCAATTCTGGCGTTAAACGCCCAGAATGGTGCCAATTCTGGCGTTTAACGCCCAAAATGGTACCTTTACTGGCATTAAACGCCTAGAATGGTACCCATTCTGGCGTTTAACGCCCAAAATGCCCTTTACTGGCATTTTCTTGTCAGCAATCTCCTTTTCTCTGTTTTTTGCACTGAATCCTTCTGTAACGCTGTGAATTCCTTCAATTTTGATGATTAACCTTTGAAGAAAGTGTATATCAAATTTCTACAAGTATTATTTAAAACAAATAACTTGCTAATGGCTGGGTTGCCTCCCAGCAAGCGCTTCTTTATTGTCTTTAGCTGGACCTTTACTGAGCTTCATTCAAGCCTCAGTTTTGAGCATTCTTGCTCAAAATTGCTTTCAAGATAATGTTTGATTCTTTGTCCATTAACAATGAACTTTTTGTCAGAATCAATATCCTGAAGCTCAATATATCCATATGGTGACACTCCTGTAATCACATATGGTCCCCTCCACTGGGATTTTAATTTCCCGGGAAATAATCTGAGCCTAGAGTTGAACAGCAGAACTTTTTGTCCTGGCTCAAAGACTCTGGATGACAATTTCTTGTCATGCCACTTTTTTGCTTTTTCCTTATAAATTTTTGCATTTTCAAAAGCATTGAGTTTAAACTCCTCTAGCTCATTTAGCTGGAGCAATCTTTTCTCACCAGCTTACTTAGCATCCAGGTTTAGGAATCTGGTTGCCCAGTAGGCTTTATGTTCCAGTTCTACGGGCAGATGACAGGCCTTGCCATACACAAGCTGGTATGGAGAGGTTCCTATAGGAGTCTTGAATGTTGTTCTGTATGCCCACAGAGCATCATCCAAGCCCTTTGCCCAATCCTTTCTACGGGCAATTACAGTCCGTTCCATGATTCTTTTTAGCTCTCTATTAGAGACTTCAGCCTGCCCATTTGTCTGTGGATGATATGGAGTTGCTACTTTGTGGCTAATTCCATATCGGACCATGGCAGAGTAAAGCTGTTTATTGCAGAAATGGGTGCCCCCATCACTGATTAGTACTCTGGGAACACCAAATCTGCTGAAAATATGTTTCTGGAGGAACTTCAGCACAGTCTTGGTATCATTAGTGGGTGTGCCAATTGCCTCCACCCATTTAGATACGTAGTCTACTGCCACCAGAATGTAAGTATTTGAGTATGATGGTGGGAAAGGATCCATGAAGTCAATACCCCATACATCAAACAACTCAATCTCTAAGATCCCTTGTTGAGTCATGGCGTAACCATGAGGTAAGTTGCCAGCTCTTTGGCAACTGTCACAGTTACGCACAAACTCTCGGGCATCTCTATAGAGAGTAGGCCAGTAGAAACCACATTGGAGGACTTTAGTGGCTGTGCGCTCACTTCCGAAATGTCCTCCATACTGTGATCCATGGCAATGCCACAGGATCTTCTGTGCCTCCTCTTTAGGGACGCATCTGCGGATCATTCCGTCTGCACATCTCTTAAAGAGATATAGTTCATCCCACAAGTAGTATTTTACATCAGAAATTAGTTTTTTTCTTTTGCACCCTACTGTACTCTTGGGGTATGAACCTCACAGCTTTATAATTTGCAATGTCTGCAAACCATGGTGCTTCCTGAATGGCAAAGAGTTGCTCATCTGGAAAGGTCTCAGAGATTTCAGTAGAAGGGAGGGACGCCCCAGCTACTGGTTCTATCCGGGACAGGTGATCAGCTACCTGGTTCTCTGTCCCTTTTTTATCTTTTATTTCTATATCAAACTCTTGCAGAAGCAACACCCATCTTATGAGCCTGGGTTTTGAATCCTGCTTTGTGAGTAAATATTTAAGAGCAGCATGGTCAGTGTACACAATCACTTTTGATCCTACTAAATAGGATCTAAACTTGTCAATGGCATAAACCACTGCTAGCATCTCTTTTTCTGTGGTTGTGTAATTCTTCTGTGCGTCATTTAGAACACAACTGGCATAGTAAATGACGTGCAGAAGCTTGTTATGCCTTTGTCCCAACACTGCACCAATGGCATGGTCACTGGCATCACACATTAATTCGAATGGTAATGTCCAGTCAGGTGCAGAGATGACTGGTGCTGTGACCAGCTTGGCTTTTAGGGTTTCAAACGCCTGCAGACACTCTGTGTCAAACACAAATGGCGTGTCAGCAGCTAGCAGGTTGCTTAGAGGTTTTGCAATTTTTGAAAAATCCTTTATGAACCTCCTATAGAATCCTGCATGCCCCAGAAAGCTTCTGATTGGCTTAACATTGGCAGGTGGTGGTAATTTTTCAATCACCTCTACCTTGGCTTGATCCACCTCTATTCCCTTGCTTGAAATTTTGTGCCCAAGGACAATTCCTTCAGTCACCATAAAGTGACATTTTTCCCAGTTTAAGACCAGGTTAGTCTCTTGGCACCTTTTCAGGACAAGTGCTAGATGATCAAGACAGGAGCCGAATGAGTCTCCAAATACTGAGAAGTCATCCATGAAGACTTTCAGGAACTTATCTACCATATCAGAGAAGATAGAGAGCATGCACCTTTGAAAGGTTGCAGGTGCATTGCACAGACCAAAAGGCACTCTTCTGTAAGCAAATACTCCAGATGGACATGTGAATGCTATTTTCTCTTGGTCTTGAGGATCCACTGTAATTTGGTTGTAGCCTGAATAGCCATCCAAAAAGCAGTAGTATTCATGGCCTGCTAGTCTCTCTAGCATCTGGTCTATGAATGGTAAAGGAAAATGATCCTTTCTGGTGGCTGTATTGAGCCTTCTGTAGTCAATACACATACGCCAACCTGTAACTATTCTTGTGGGAACCAGTTCATTCTTTTCATTATGAACTACTGTCATGCCTCCCTTCTTGGGGACAACTTGGACAGGGCTCACCCAGGGGCTATCAGAAATAGGATAAATAATCCCAGCCTCTAGTAACTTAGTGACCTCTTTCTGCACCACCTCCTTCATGGCTGGATTTAGCCGCCTCTGTGGTTGAACCACTGGCTTAGTATCATCCTCCAATAGGATCTTGTGCATGCATCTTGCTGGGCTAATGCCCTTAAGATCACTTATGGACCACCCAAGAGCTGTCTTGTGTGTCCTTAGCACTTGAATTAGTGCTTTCTCTTCTTGTGGATTTAAAGCAGAGCTTATGATCACTGAAAAAGTGTCACCCTCTCCCATAAATGCATATTTCAGGGATGGTGGTAGTGGTTTGAGCTCGGGTTTAGGAGGTTTCTCCTCTTCCTGAGGGATTTTTAGAGGTTCTTTTATTTCCTTTTGTTCCTCCAGATCAGGCTGAACATCTTTAAAGATGTCCTCTAGCTCTGATTCAAGACTCTCAGTCATATTGATCTCTTCCACCAAAGAGTCAATAATATCAGTGTTCATACAGTCATTTGATGTGTCTAGATGCTGCATAGCTTTGACAGCATTTAACTTGAACTCATCCTCATTGACTCTCAGGGTCACTTCCCCTTTTTGTACATTAATAAGAGTTCGTCCAGTTGCTAGGAAAGGTCTTCCTAGAATGAGAGTTGCACTCTTGTGTTCCTCCATTTCCAGCACTACAAAGTCAGTGGGAACGGCAAATGGCCCAACCTTGACAATTATGTCCTCAATTATGCCTGATGGATATTTAATGGAGCCATCAGCAAGTTGAAGACATATTCGGGTTGGTTTGACTTCTTCAGTCAACCCAAGCTTTCTGATAGTAGATGCAGATATTAGGTTGATACTTGCTCTAAGGTCACATAGAGCTGTCTTAGTACAAGCACCCTCTAATGTGCATGGTATCATAAAGCTTCCTGGATCTTGAAGCTTTTCTGGTAAGCTTTTCAGAATGACTGTACTGCATTCTTTAGTGAGAAATACTTTTTCAGTTTCTCTCCAATCCTTCTTATGACTTAAGATCTCTTTCATGAACTTAGCATAAGAGGTATTTGCTCAAGTGCCTCTGCAAACGGGATCTTTATCTCAAGAGTCCTGAGATAATCTGCAAAGCGGACAAATTGTTTATCCTGTTCCGCTTGGCGGAGTTTCTGAGGATAAGGCATCTTGCCTTTATATTCTTCAACCTTAGTTGCTGCAGGTTTATTCCCTACAAAAGTGGTTGGAGAAGCCTTCTTAGAGGGGTTACTATCAGCACTTGCAGGTGTCCGATCCCTCATTGGCGTTTGAACGCCAGGATTGGGTGTAGGATGGGCGTTTAACGCCAGCTTCCCACCCTTTTCTGGTGTTTGAACGCCAGAACTGGGCAAGGAATGGGCGTTTAACGCCAACTTTTCTTCCTTTTCTGGCGTTTGAACGCCAGAATTATTCCTCTCTAGGCTCTTGCTGTCCTCAGAGGGATTTTGGGCAGTGGTTTGATTATCCTCTGTCATTTGTTCCTTTCTTGACTTTTTGCTACTTTGAACTGAATTATTCAATGTCTTCCCGCTCCTTAGTTGAACAGCTTGGCATTCTTCTGTTATCTGTTTAGATAGATGCTGTCTTGTCTGATTTAATTGTGCTTCTATATTCTTGTTATCATTTTTAGT
This sequence comes from Arachis ipaensis, assembly GCF_000816755.2. Classification (NCBI taxonomy): domain Eukaryota; kingdom Viridiplantae; phylum Streptophyta; class Magnoliopsida; order Fabales; family Fabaceae; genus Arachis; species Arachis ipaensis. The sequence goes on along the minus strand of NC_029785.2, from coordinate 108,909,005 downwards.
ATCTTGGAGCATCTCCTTAAATTCTGCTAATTGTTTTGTCATTAGAAGTAATTGCTGATTTAGTTCAACAATCTGTTCTTGAGGATTATGATCAGTAGTTGCTACCATAGCTTCTTTTTCTTTGGAGGGCTCATTGCTTGAGTATAGATGTTGATTTCTAGCAACTGTATCTATGAGTTCTTGAGCCTCTTCAATTGTCTTTTTCATGTGTATAGATCCACCAGCTGAGTGGTCTAGAGACAATTGAGCTCTTTCTGTAAGCCCATAGTAGAAGATGTCTAACTGTACCCACTCTGAAAACATTTCAGAGGGGCATTTCCTTAGCATCCTTCTATACCTCTCCCAGGAATTATAAAGGGATTCATGATCCTCTTGTTTAAAGCCTTGGATGTCCAGTCTTAGCTGTGTCATCTTTTTTGGAGGGTAAAATTGATTCAGGAATTTGTCTGATAACTGTCTCCATGTTTTTATGCTTGTTGTGGGTTGGTTATTTAACCACCTCTTAGCTTGATCTTTTACAGCAAATGGAAATAGTAATAATCTGTAGACATCCTGATCCACTTCTTTATCACGTACTGTGTCAGCAATTTGTAAGAACTGTGCCAGAAACTCAGTAGGTTCTTCTTGTGGAAGACCGGAATACTGGCAATTTTGCTGCACCATGATAATGAGCTGAGGATTTAGCTCAAAACTACTTGCTTTGATGGGAGGTATACAGATGCCACTCCCATATGCAGCTGTAATGGGGTTGGCATATGCCCCCAGAGTCCTTTTGAATTGTTCACTTCCACTTATGTCCATGATGGAGAAAAGGGAATTAATATGAAATTTTTTTTTTAAAGTAACCGAAAAAAAATAAAACAAAATAAATAGAAGATAAAATAAAATTTTCGAAAATTAGAAGAAAATAAAAGCAAATTGAAAACTAAATTAATTAATTGATTAAAAAGATTTTGGAAATTAGCAATCAAAAAGATATGATTGAAAATTATTTCGAAAAAGATATGATTGAGAAGATATGATTGAAGAAATTAAAAAGATTTGATTTTTTTAAAAAAGATTTGAAAAGATCAATTTTTGAAATTAGAATTTTGACTTGATTAAAAAGAAAAGATATGATTTTGAAAATCTTTGACTACTTTAATGCTAAATTTCAAAAATTATGAGTAAAATAAGGAAAAGATATTTTTTTGATTTTTAAATTTTAATGAGGAAAGAGAAAAACAACAAAACGACACTAAACTTAGAAACTTTAGATCAAAACAAAGAGAACAAACAAGAAAACTTTGAATGTCAAGATGAACACCAAGAACACTTTGAAGATCAAGATGAACACCAAGAACAAATTTTTGAAAAATTTTTAAGTAAATAAAAGCACAAAACACACCAAACTTAAAATTTTTAGAAAATCAAAAACAAATTTTCGAAAAATTAAGGGAAAACACAAAGAAGACACCAAACTTAGAATTTTTAAAGATCAAGAAACAACTAAAAGTATGAAAATTCGAAAAATTAAAAGAAATTAAAAGCATGCAATTGACACCAAACTTAAAATATGAAACTAAACTCAAATAAAAGACTCTAAACCAACAAAAATAAAATATTCCTAATCTAAGCAACAAGATAAACCGTCAGTTGTCCAAACTAGAACAATCCCCGGCAACGACGCCAAAAACTTGGTGCACGAAATCACAATCACACTTTTCCAATTCCGCACAACTAACCAGCAAGTGCACTAGGTCGTCCAAGTAATACCTTACGTGGGTAAGGGTTGATCCCACGGAGATTGTCGGCTTGAAGCAAGCTATGGTTATCTTGTAACTCTTAGTCAGGATATCGATAATTCTCAGATTTAATTGTAAAAAGTAAAAGAACATGAAATAAATACTTGTTTTGCAATAATGGAGAACAGGTTGAGGTTTTGGAGATGCTCCGTCCCCTGAATCTCTGCTTTCCTACTATCTTCTTCTTCACACACGCAAGGCTCCTTCCATGGCAAGTTTTAAGTTGGGCATCACCGTTGTCAATGGCTACTTCCCATCCTCTCAGTGAAAATGTTCCAAATGCGCTGTCACCGCACGGCTAATCATCTGTCGGTTCTCGATCATGTTGGAATAGGATTCATTGATCCTTTTGTGTCTGTCACACGCCCAACAATCGCGAGTTTGAAGCTCGTCACAGTCATCCCTTCCCAGATCCTACTCGGAATACCACAGACAAGGTTTAGACTTTCTGGATCTCAAGAATGACCGCCAACAATTCTAGCCTATACCACGAAGGTGTCAATCTTAGATTAGAAACCCAAGAGATACACATTCAAGCTTGATTGCATGTAGAACGGAAGTGGTTGTCAAGCATGCGTTCATAGGTGAGAATGATGATGAGTGTCACGGATCATCACATTCATCAGGTTGAAGTGTGAATAAATATCTTAGAATAGAAGCAAGCATGATAGAATGGAAAACAGTAGTAATTGCATTAATTCATCGAAACACAGCAGAGCTCCTCACCCCCAAAAATGGGGTTCAGAGACTCATGCCATAGAAGATACAATATGAAACGTGTAAAGTATCATGAGGTACAAGATGAATTACTAAAAGTAGTTTTTATAGTAAACTAGTGACCTAGGGTTACAGAAAATGAGTAAGCTAGGGTGTTTAGTGTTAAAAATCCACTTCTGGGGCCCACTTGGTGTGTGCTTGGGCTGAGTATTGAAGCTTTCATGTGTAGAGACTTTTTTTGGAGTTAAACGCCAGCTTTTGTGCCAGTTTGGGCGTTTAACTCCAGCTTTTATGCCAGTTCTGGCGTTAAACACCAAAATTCTTTAGCTGACTTGGAACGTCGGTTTGGGCCATCAAATCTTGGAAAAAGTATGGACTATTATATATTGCTGGAAAGCCCAGGATGTCTACTTTCCAACGAAATTGAGAGCGCACCAATTGGGCTTCTGTAGCTCCAGGAAATCCACTTCGAGTTTAGGAAGGTCAAAATCCAACAGCATCTGCAGTCCTTTTTCAGCCTCTGAATCAGATTTTTGCTCAGGTCCCTCAATTTCAGCCAGAAAATACCTGAAATCACAGAAAAAAACACAAACTCATAGTAAAGTCCAAAAAAGTGAATTTTAAATAAAAACTAATAAAAATATAATAAAAACTAACTAAAATATACTAAAAGCATACTAAAAACAGTGCCAAAAAGCGTATAAATTATCCGCTCATCATCCGTCAACCTCAAAGGCGGTTGAACCCCACCATCTTAGAAGTTGTCAAGAAGGAAGTGACTAAACTGCTTGAAGCTGACATCATCTACCCCATCTCAGATATTGAATGGATTACCCCAGTACAGGTGTTACCAAAGAAGTCTAGAGTCACCACAGTGAGGAATGAGCATGGAGAGCTCCTGACAACTAGAGTGCAGAACTCCTGGAGGGTGTGCATTGATTACAGGCGCCTCAACCAGGCTACTCGCAAGGATCACTACCCACTGCCCTTCATCGATCAGATGCTTGATCGCTTGTCAGGTAAATTACACTACTGTTTTCTAGATGGTTACACTGACTATTTTCAAATTCATATAGCTCCTGAAGATCCGGAGAAAACTACTTTTATATGTCCCTTTGGAATGTATGCATACAAGAGGATGCCTTTTGGCTTATGTAATGCACCGGCTACGTTTCAAAGGTGCATGATAAGTATTTTCTCAGATCTTCTTGAGAGTTGTATGGAAGTTTTTATAGATGACTTTAGTGTGTATGGTGATTCATTCAACCTTTGCTTGGATAGTTTAGCTAGATTATTAGACAGGTGTGTTAGTTCAAACCTTGTATTGAATTTTGAAAAATGTCATTTTATGGTAAAACAAGGTATTGTTCTAGGACATGCTGTTTCTAATACTAGTATTTCTGTAGATCCAGCAAAGGTAAATGTCATTTCTAGTTTACCTTACCCCTCCTCCGTGAAAGAAGTCCATTTGTTCCTTGGTCATACAGATTTCTGCCGAAGATTTATCAAGGACTTCAGTAAGGTAGCATTGCCTTTATCCCGACTGCTACAGAAGGATGTGGAGTTCGAGCTGAGTGAGGACTGCATGGAAGCGTTTGACAAGCTGAAGATTGCCTTGACTCAAGCTCCGATTGTGAGAGGACTAGACTGGAGCTAGCCATTTGAGTTTATGTGTGATGCCTCCAACCATATAGTAGGAGCGACGCTGGCTCAGCGCGAAGGTAAGGACCCTTTTATAATTGCTTATGCTTCTAAGACCTTAGACGCTGCTCAGTCTAATTATACTACCACTGAAAAAGAGCTTCTGGCTATTATTTTTGCTCTGGATAAATTCTGAGCCTACTTACTTGGTACTAAGGTGGTGGTATACTCAGACCATGCATCTCTAAAATATTTATTAGCTAAAAAAGAGTCCAAACCAAGGTTAATACGTTGGATATTGTTGCTGCAAGAATTTGATTTAGAAATCAAGGATAGGAGTGGTTCCCAAAATTTGGTGGCGGACCACTTAAGTCACCTAAAGCACATTAATAATGACTCTACTCCTATCAATTATGATTTTTCATTTGATAGCTTGCACACAATATCCGAGGTAGTTCCTTGGTATGCACCTATAGCTAATTATCTGGTTAGTCATACCTTCCCTCCTAATTTTACTAAGCATCAAAGGGACAAGCTTAAAAGTGAGTCCAAATATTATATATGGGATGGCCCATATTTATGGAGGTATGGTACTGACCAGATAATTAGAAGGTGTGTGTCTCAATCAGAATTCCAGTCAATTTTAGAGGTCTGCCACTCCTCTGAGAGTGGTGGACATTTTGGTCCTCAAAGAACAGCTAGAAAAATTTTAGACTGTAGATTCTGGTGGCCCACTCTTTTTAAGAATGCTATTGCCTTCTGTAAATCTTACTCCCCATGCCAAAGGTTTGGGAATATATCCAATAGGGATGAGATGCCCCAACAACTTATGTTGTTCTGTGAAATTTTTTATGTTTGGGGCATTGACTTCATGGGTCCATTGACTGACGCGTACGCGTGATGTGCGCCACGTGCAGAAATCGCAAAAGACGCTGGGGCGATTTTGGGCTGAGTTTGGACCTGGTTTTCGGCCCATAAACACATACTAGAGCCAAGGGACAAGCATAGACTCAACACACATTCACTTTTACACAATTTTAGTTTTTAGCTTTGAATCTTAGAGAGAAAATACTATTTCCTCCAGGGTTCTTCATATTCATAGATTTCTAGTTTTATGCTTTTGATTTGGATATTGAGAAGAGTTGCTACCTCCGTTGAAGTTTCTATCATTCTAGTTTGTTTCCTTATTTCCTTACTCTTTTATCACCCATTTACTCTGTTCAGAATTACATATAGATATCTTTGATTTTGGAATTTATTAATGCAAGAATTATTTTTATATTTAATTTCATTATTGGCTTGAGTATCATCTCTCCTTAATTTATTATTTCAAAATTAGCTTTTATTAATTTAATTTTAGTTACCATGTATCTTCTCTATTCCCTTTACATGTCTGCAAAATTGGCATCCATGTCAATGGAGTAGGTTCTTAACTTGACTTGGGAGTTGATTAATAGAAAACCCTTGAGTTGGAATACTCAAGTGTTAATTTGCAATTGGAAGTTGTTGGTTAACTCTCTAGTCACTAACGCTAATCCTTCCATAGGAGAGGATTAGGACTTGTGAATCAGAGTTGGCTTAATTACTTTACTTTCCTTTATTCGATAAAGGTTAACTAAGTAAAAACAACAACCTCTTACTATTATACTTGGAAAAATTCAATAACGACAAAACTTCCGATTAATCTTCTCCTGGTCAAGGCTTCTTTATTTCAATTACACAAAACCTCTTGTTAATTTTCATTGCTTTAATTTATAATTAATTATTTTTCGATTCTCCAACACTAAAAATTTCTCAGAAAATTCATGACCAATAAATTACACTCTTTTGTCAACTCGTTGGGAGACGACTTGGAAATTCTACTCCCAGCATTTTATTCTTAAATTGTGACAACTCTTTCTAAATTGATAAGCAGAATTTTCGTCGGTTAAGAATTATACTTGCAACGTTATTTCTATTATAAATTTTTAATTGGCAATTTTTCGCTCGTCAAGATGTTTCGAAAATTATATACTATCGAAAATTATATATAATAGAATAGTGGCCAAATTTGTTATTGTAGAGTGGAGATTTTTTTTATGACAACGCCTGCTGCAAGAAGAATAGAGTGGCTTAATAATCTTTAGTTGTGCTTTATGTAATTAAGTTAAATTAGCTAATAGTTATCTATTTTTTAGACTTGATATTTTTTTATTGAATTAGTACTGTGTATATGTTTATTGCTATTTCTTAATACTCTATGTATGATTCATTTGTTAATTCAAAGAATTTTTGTTTGCACATTTTATTTTGTGATTATTAGAGTAAATTCAAATGAATGGATTATGTATATGAGCAAAGAATTATATCTTTATGTGGATCAAATCACAATTTAGATAATGAGAGTGATGAAGATGCAAATGAACTTGAATATGAAATGAAAGACATCATTATGCTTAGAATATTTGTAGACTACGAAATAAAAAAAAATTGACAAAATACTTTGTAGAACTTTTGCTTTAACAAGGAGAATGTATACAGTTGAATTTTTAGCTGGCCATTAACTAGATATTATGAAATTTTCGAATGAAGAAAGAAGTGTTCTTAAATTTTTGCCAAACCTTAAGAGAATTTACGGATTTATGTAATGAGAAAAATGTGAGCTAAGGGGAGGGAGTTACAATGTTTTTGATAATTATGTGCCATCATTTGCGTCATATTGTTGCAAAATACTTTCAACATTCGGGTCATACTGTAAGTACTTGATTTAAAAATATATAAGATCAGTATACAAATTGGACACACTGATGATTTAACCTGAAATTTAGAGACCACTCATCCACATATTTTGCATAACTATAAGTACGTACTTTCATTATTTTAAGGTAATTTCTTTTTATACTCTCATAGTTATTTAATGCTTATTATTATTATTGAACTATTAGTAATTTTAATACATTTTCTTATGAAGGACAGATAGTATTGATATCATTAACGGTACACATGTATCTGCTTGGTCTACTACTTCAAAACAAATTGTTTTTCGTGAAAGAAAGAATTCGGTAACATAAAATATTTTAGCAGTGTGTAATTTTGACATTCTATTCACCTTTGTCTTTTCTGGATGGGAGGGGACAACAAATGGCTTTTAGAATATTTTAAGATGCATTAAATCCTGAAAAAGCCCCGTGGAGGTATATATATTTATATTTTTCATTAGTGTGAGTTCTTTTTCTATTTTTAATTTAGAGTATATATCCAAACAGGTCCTTAAGGAATTTAGCATCAAAAGTCTTTGTTTTCCAAAAAATTTTACTACGTTGATGTCTTTAAATTTTACAAAAAATAAGACATATAAGTCCCTACCTTAATCAAACTCGTTATTTTTACTTGAATAAATAGATTCTTAAAACTATAATAGAATGACTTATATGTCTTACTTTTGTAAAGTTCGAAAATTCTAATGTAATAAAAAAATTTTGAAGTAAAAAATGTCTGACCTAAAATTCGTTAAGAACCTATTTGAGTATATACTCTTTAATTAATTGTTATATATTGTTTAACAAGTATTTTATTTTGATACAGATGAAATTTATCTTATTGATTCTAGATTTTGTTTCAATATGTCTGACTTTCTTGCTCCATTTCGTAAACAAAAATATCATTTATGAAATTTTTGTGAAAGAGAACAACCATGGAGTAAAATTGAATTGTTTAATTATAGATCCTCCTTGTTAACAAATGTTATTAAAAAGTATTTTGGTGTTTTAAAAACAAGGTTTTCAATTTTGAAACAAAAGTCATGCTACGTGTACAAGTCTTTGTGTAACCAAGTTGATGTAAAGTCCAACAAAAAAATGTGTGCATAGGTCACTACCTTTTTTCGCGCTTTCTGTAGCACATAACTTTTTGTTGAAGAGCACACAAATTTATTGATATAGCACACAATTTTTGAAGCATAACATACAAAATTTTGTACATAACACAAACTTATCAATATAGCACATAAATTTTTATGCATAGTACTTATATTTTTGCACATAGCACACAAATCTTTGCACATAGCACAAATTTTTGCTACGATTGTATTTTGTTAGTTGGGTGAGTCAATATTATGAATTTGAAATCCTCCAAAATTTTTTGTGCTACACATAAAAAATTCTATGCTATGCAATAAAATTTTTGTGTTGTACATTAAAATTTATGTGTTCTGCATATTTCATTGGTTAGTGTCAATGTTTTGGACATATGGTCTTTAAAAAATATTTTGTGCTGTATACTAAAATTTTTGTACTGTGTATCAAAATTTATGTGTTGTCCATTAAAATTTATGTGCTCTAGTCTTCTAAATATTTATAAGAGAAAAAGAAGATAAAAACGATGAGGACAATGATAATGATAATAAAAGAGGATGAGTAGGATAAGCAGTAGCAGTAGTAATGGTGGCGACAATGATGACGACAATGACATTAAAGAAGGAAGAAGAAAGATAGAACGTAAGAAGAAGAAGAAACAACGATGATCAATAAAGGAAAGAGAAGTGGTGCGCGAATAGATTTTACTTTTAAATAACTTAATTAAACTTGGTTACTCTAAAGACTTAGGCACCTAATATTTTTATTGAAACAAATTCCAAATATCCTATCAAACAACAAAGTCAAATTTCTACTGCATGTTGTGCTATACATAATTTTATTAGAATATAACACAGGAATGATCAACATTTTAGAGAATATTCTAATGAAGGTTTGATTGTAGATGGATAGCATCACTTACATAGAACAATTGACAATGCTACTGAAGCCACTTAAAAGATCCAAATAAGAGAGGCAATTACAAATCAAATGTAGAATAATTATCAAACATAATTTAGTTATTACTTTTTTAAAATGTGATTACTGGTGGATGTTTTTTTATTTTTTTAATTTTAATGATAATTTTTAATTTGTCAATATATTAAAAAATAATATCACCTAAATAATATAAGATATTATTGTTATTTTTATTAATAAATTAAAAAATAATTTAATTGTTAATTAAAAATATCTCATAGTTTATATTTTATTTAATGATAGACATTTATTAATTAACGTAAGTATTATTG
>NC_029785.2:108889932-108899755 GCF_000816755.2 Arachis ipaensis | reverse complement strand
AAATAGACTAGCCAAACATATTTTTATTATTTTCAACGTTTGAAAATAAATTCTCTTTTCAAAAATCAATCGTATTTTTTAAAATGTAAAAAGTTGAAAATAAAAAAAAAACGAAAATAGAAAATATTTTCACAAATTCATCAAACTCATTAACTTTTTATGGTTTCGTTTTGGAATGATAATAGAATTGTTTTCTACTCTTTTAAGTTCATCTTTTTCATGCACTTACCATATTAATCCATAAGTTATCTAAAACGTATCTGTCAACATAGCATTCAAAAATATGAATGTTAGCATACCATATAAACTCTTCTATAACAACTATAATAATAAAAAAAATAAAACAAAATAAAGTTTAAAGGGTACAATAAAACAAAGGGGATGCTATGGTAAAGATGCCATTTTTATCTTTTCGTAAAGACGTTTTTCATTTTGTGGTTGTTATTGATTTAAAAGCGTATCACTAAAAGTGTTGCTTAAAGAGAAAGTGTTACCCTTAATCGTTAACTTGGCTCTGATACCAATTTTTCAATTTCGACTTTTCTTTTAATTTCTTTTTCGAAATTTCTACTAACTCTTCATATTTTTCTTCGAATAAGTTTATAATAGGTATATATTCAATTGGTGACGCTTTATTTAAAGGATTTTGATAAAAATAATTTGCAACTTCATAATCTAAAGTATTGACCATTTCTACTACTTCTCTTGTATTTGTTATATTATTATTTATTACTAGTCCTTGATGTATATTTATAATTCTGATTTCATATTTATAGTTTTTTAATTCTGATCTAATTTCTATCATAATTATAATATTCTTTTTTGCATGGATTATTGTATAAAATCTTTTATCTGTTTGTCTTTTTCTTTAATATAATTTCTCAAATCCTCAAAAACTTATTTTATTTCTACACTTTCTCTTGTTTCTAAATATCTTTCTAATTTTTCAATTTCATTCTCTATTTTTTCTTTCAACAACTTTAATTCTTTTAAATCATAATATGGTTTTCCAGGCATTTATAAATTTTTTAAATTTAATTCCAATTTGTTTATATTTATTCTTATTTCTATCTTTTTTATTATAAAATCATCAATTTCGATCTGAAGATTATTTAATTCTCTTTTATACTTCTCTATTTTACTTTTTAATTTTCTCGCTCTTTTCCTTTTTATTTTATTTTCTGGTTTTTCAATCTTTTTATACTTCATAAATTAGGTAATCTTATTATAATTCCTAAAAATAGTTTTGTTTAACATTATTTATTTTAGAATTTCTACAAACTCTATCATCGCTTCATCACTATTTTCTAGAGATTCTATTAATTTTTCTAGCTCTTCAACTTCTCTTTTCAACTTGTCATAGATTATTTTTAGAGCTTCAAATGCTCTTTGATTTATTTCAGAAAACTGCAAATAATTCAAACGATTTTCTCTTTCAAAGAGCTCTTGTTTCTTATCTTGATAAGTTACATATATTTCTTCTTTATTTATTGTCATAATTTAGTATTTAGGGTTTCATTTAATTTTCCGACCTTTTTTGTTAATTCTTTTATTTCAGAATTTTCTTCTTTAATCTTTAACTTAGATAAACTTAAAGGGCTATTAATTTTAGATTCTCTTATTTGAAAATTCGATGAAACCAATTTTCCTGATGGTTCTTTTAATAATAGAACTGGATTTTCAATAGCTTTATATTTTGGTATTTCTGTTTTTACAATTTTCTGAAATAATTTATCGACATAAATTCTTTCTCTGTTTTTAAATATTATACTATGATGGCTGTAACACCCTAATATTCAAATCCTTATGCTCGAGTCATAAGTCAATGATATTACGGTGGTACGACTCTCAGGTGGATTTTTAATATATAAATATAGGTAATTTCGAAAAGAGTATTAATCGAGAAGCCTGAAAAGAGTAGAAATAAAATCGCGAAGACGTATCACTCACTAAGAGATATATACGGAATGAGAACCCCGGGCCCATGGGTTCCCAGTACGGTAAAAGTGCCAAATAGATACAATGCACTGCAATAAAAACTCACTAAGCATCCTAAACTTCTTCACCAAATATTCATCCTAGGTTCTCGCTAATCCATGAATAGGCAACTGTCATAAGGGAGTGCTAAATCTAATTCATGTTTCACATATTTCCCAACTCGCTGACTCTTCCACGAATCAGACTCAGAATTATAAGCAAAACCATCACCAGTTGTTCTGCCTCAGCAATTCTATATCAATACATCATACCCTCGCCTGGAGCTAGTGAAACTACATCACTGCGTCTACCCAGGGAGCTCAAATCATCTCAACTAATGATCACCATCATCATGCAATCGCATCATTAATTCATCCCATCAAGAACAGCCCTCAACCTCCACCGACACCAACATGAGGGGCCTCTCAGTTGTACAAACACAAGCAATACAGGCAAGTAATGCACCGGTTCATGGCTTACACGGTACTTCCACCGTCATCCTCCATATCCCATATAATCATATCTGATCATCATTGATCATAACCTTTTTCCCTTGCTTCACTCGCAAGTTATCACATCCCCTAGCTCCTTCCTCATTGCTAGGCATACCATAATGATTTAATACATAAGGGGTGAGATCGGAGGCTTAAAAGTATGAGGTTTGGCTTTAAAAACTCAAAAATCAACTTTGGCATGAAAACAGGGCCACGCGTACGCGCACTCCACGCGCACGCGTGGATGGCCAAAAACTCATCGACGCGCAAGCGTCATACGCGCGAACACGCGGGTTGAAAAATATCCAAACGGCGCGCAACCGTCAGCCACGCGTACGCGTAGGTGCTCTTGCGCCCGGGCACAAAACTGGCACGACCCTGGCACAACTCTCTGGAAAATAGCTGGGCATTTGGTACAGCGCATCGACGCGCCCGCGCACACCACGCGCACGCGTGGATGGTGCTTTCTGGAAGAACGGCGCGCACGCGCGTAGGGTCGTTCTGCTAAAAATTTTCTAAGTTAAAAGCTGCAGAATTTACAGATTCAACCCCCAATCTTCCGACGGACATAACTCTCTCATTTTAAATCGTTTTTCACCCATCCTTCGAATGGCATGGACATCCCGGATCCAATTTCATTTCTAAATAGATTTGGCAGAAAACAGAGATCCGTAGTCCAGGTTATGTCCCGTCAAAGTATGCCCCAAAACCATGTTTCCATACAAAACCACAAAGTGCCATTTTAAAAACAAGCCATTTTCAACGCTTTTCAAAATCAATCAAAACATGCCAATTTCAGCCTTTTCTTTGAAATCAATCAAAATATGCTATTTGTTAAAGCATAATTTATTGCATATGTAATTGAAAATGGTTCATCATCTTGTTCCATTAAATTCTTTCAGTGAAATTTATAAGCCAAACTTATAGATCTTCCAAGATTTTCAGTTGATAAAGGTATAGCATATCCAAGATGGGCATTAAATTTAACATTTACGTTTGCTAAATTTCCATGAACAATTCCAATTATTTGATCTATTGGGTCATCGGTAATTCTTTTGTCATAGATTGCTAAACTTATTGGTGAATTAATTCCTTTCATATATGTAGATTTGATTAAGACTTGTATAGTACTAATATGAATCCATCCAATTTTAGATCTTTTTTGTTGATCCTTAATTTTCTCAATCTGTTTACTCAATTAATCTCTTTACTGCATCAACGAATCCTGCAGAAAACTCACTAATAATTTTTAGATCATTAAAAATTAAAATTGTATCAATTAATCCATACTGGAAGAACTGATAAGTGTCAGATGGGGAAGCATCTGGAAAGATAACCAGCTTTGTTAGCTGTTCTTTGGCAATAGGATAATATCCCAAAATTGCCCTTTTTTCTTTAGTCCAATTCAGGACTATATTAAGGGTTTCTCTGAGATTTGATCTATAGACCCTTTTCTTTTCCTTGATTTCAGCCCTTGTAGGAATGTTTCTTATTATTCCTGTTCTCTGGGTTTGAATTGGAGCTTTATCTGCTCTTTTTAGGGTTTGCTCTGGATGAAGAGTTTCATATTCCCTGAAGGATTCCTTTGCCTCTTCCAGTGTTAAAAATCCTTTTTTATGAATTATCCTTGATTGATGTGTGAATGGTGCTGCTTTTTCTCAGGCATCATATACTCCTTTCATGGGGCCATTATAAATTACATAATATTTTTTATCTTGGGTAGATTTTTTAATATTTTCAGCAATTGTTTTATTTTCTGAAATTTTTTCTTCACCTGATTTGTCCACCATGCTTAGCTGGCTGAACTCTGATGGCTTTGCTTGTTGTGTTGATTTCATTGCTTCAATGGCCTTCTTGAGGGATTGGATTTGTGTCCTTATTTGCTGACAATGCTTGCATTTTTCGAGTTCTTCCTCATATTTTTGAATTTCTTAATCTAATGCGTTGTAGACGAACTCCATTCTCTTGTTAATGTATCTACAATAACATTTTTGTCACCCTTAATATATTCAATCTTTATTGGATATTGTAACAAAAATAATTGCCATCTTACTAATCGTCCATGATTATAATCAACTTTTAAATTATATCGTATGAAACCTGTTAAGTAACTTGAATCTGTCCTTAATGTAAATTCTCTGGGTAGTAAATCAATTTTCCATTTCTTAAGAGATTTAATTGCTACTAGAGTTTCCTTTTCATGAGTAGTATATCTCTGTTCTGTTGGAGTAAAAGTCCCTGAAATATACCTGCAAAGTAATTCCTTTGGGGAATATTTAGAATCTAGTGATTCTTTTTCTTGTTCCAAACCTTTTATAGCTTTCTTAGCTTTTAGACATCCCGACCAGGTTATGTATGAAGCATCTGTTTCCACTTTTAAGTAGTCGTTTTCTTCTGGAATATAAAGTTCTGGAAGTTTTTCACATAATTCTTTAACTCTTTGAATTTGCATACTATTTTTTTCTTCCCATTTCCATTCTTTTTTAGTACTTATTTTTGGAAATAAGCTTTTAGTGTATTCTGTTATATTCTTTAAAAATCCTTGATCAGAAATATAATTTATACACCCTAAAAATCTTTGTAATTGTTTTCTACTATTTTATTGGGAAATAAATTTACCTTTTCTAAAATATTTGGTTGAAGTTTTAGCTTTCCTTGAGTAGATAGAATTAATCCAAGAAACTCTATTTCTTGTTTTGCTATTCTTGCTTTCTTTTTGCTAAGAACTAATCCTTTTTCTTTACATCTTTCTAAAACTATTAATAATTTTTGAAGATGATCTTCTTTATCATGTTTTGTAAAAATTAGTATATCATCAATGTAAACTAAAACAAATTCATTTAACTCTTTTAGATTTTCTTCCATAAATCTTTGATAAATACCTGGGGCTTGTTTTAATCCGAATGGTAATACATTCCATTCATAGAGCAACACACTTGTTGATTCTTTTGTTGGACAAGTAAAAGCAGTTAATTTCTTTGTTTCTTCGTCTAAACGAAGTTGCCAATATCCTGATTTTGCATCAAGAGATGAAAACCAAGTTGCTCCTTTGATTTTTTCTAAAATAGAATCTTTTTTTGGAAGTTTATGAGCATCACCAATAGTTGCTTCATTCATCTTCTTATAATTAATTACCATTCTTCGTTTTCTCCTTTTAATTTCATTATTGTTTTCGACATAAAAGGCTGGAGCCGCATGAGGACTTTTACTTAATCTTATAATTTCTTTTTCCAAAAGATCTTTACATTCTAATGAGAACTCTTCTCTATCTCTTGCGAAATAAGAAATTTTATTTGGAACATTTATCTCTTTTGTAGGATCTTTTAATTTAATGCTTACTAATTCTTTATTTGTATTTTTAATATCTAAAGAATTTTCAGCACAAATTTTATCCAAAAGTTCTTCTATCTTTATTTTAAGATTATTTTTTGGAATATTTATCTGAAAGTATAAATTTAAATAACATGTTTCTAATATAGAAAATATTTTAAATTTTAAGATTTTATCTATAGTAGTTGTTGGTATTTTTATACGTTTTGATTTTTGATATATTGAAGAACCGTGTGGAGCTTTTAAAACTATATATGTTAATTCTTGAATGAATGGATGATATAGCTTTAAAAAGTTATTTCCTATGATAAAATCCATTCCAGAATCTAACATATATATGGATGGAACAATGAACCTATAATTTTGAATAAATATTTCAGCCATCTCTGCTTTTTGATCAATTTTATGTATTGATTTGTCAGCTATTCTAACTCTTAATGGTTTCTTTAATTTTTTCCAATCAAGTTTTATATTTGTACTAGCAAAGCATTGTGTTGCTCCAGTATCTATGAAAGCATTTATAAATTTTTATATTATTTTTATAGTAATAAATGTGGCATTATTACTCAGTCTCTGAGTCTGTTTCTGAGACATATTCAAAAATATAGTCTAAGGATTTTTATCTTCTTCTTTTAATTTGTAATAATGTATTCTATATTCACATATATAAGATTCCACATTACATAAATCATATATCTGAATATTAGCTAAATGTTTTTTTGCTTCTTGATATTCTTTATTATAGACTTCTTGTTTATGATCTATAATATTTTTTCCAAAAAATTGTTTATATAGAATCATCATTATATGTAATATCTTATCATAAGCTGATATTTTTGTTGCTAATTCTTCTATTATTTGATTTTCTATTGATGTCATATAATCTCTTACAGTTCCTTTAGTATGAAACCCTATGTAATTCCAAATATCTCTTCCAAACAATTCACTAAGTTTTGGATTAGTAAAGGCTTCTAATAAGAAGGAATTCAACCAGTTCTCGAAAATTTCTTTTTCATTCTTTTTACAGTCTAAATCGAGCATTCTTTCTCCTTCCATTTCCTGGATTTTAGGAACGTATTTTGATGGTATTTTTGTATATTTTGAATCTTTATTTATAAATCCTTTTTTAAAAGCATAATTATCAAAACCTGATTTCTATTTAAATTGAGATTGATTATCCTTAGATGTTCCAGCTTCATTTTTTACTTGTATTGGAATTGCTGGTTCTTCGTCACTTGAATAATCTAGGATGTGTTCTTCATTTTCTATATTTTCAGAATTTACTAATTCTTCTTCTATTTGAAATCCCTGTTCCATAATATTATTTTCTTGAGCCATTTTTAATTGTTTAAAAAGCATTGTAACTTCTTCTAATTTTTCTTCAATATTCATAGTTTCAATGGTGGTTTTACTTTTAATTCTGTTATGTTGATTATATTTTGAAGTTTTTCTTCTTTGGGATTCTCTTTTTCCTTATTTCTTTGAAAATTTATGGATACTAATATTTCTTCAAGCATATCTACTATAGAATTTAATTGTGGGTTAAAAGTATGATAAAGATGTGGGGAGTCATTTCCATGGTAACATTTTTTTAGAAATTCCGTGTGAAAAATAAGTTTTTTCAGGTTTTTGAAGTCCTTCAATAAACTTATAGTAAAATAAAGATTTTAAGAAAAATCATTTTGTATTGATTTTAAGAATTCGGTGTCATTACAGTTAACATTAGTTAAAATTATTAATTTTTGATCTATTAATTTTGATAATTTAATTATTTCTTCTCTTAAATCTTTTAATTTACTTTTTTCCATTAGGTGACGCTTTTCTTTGTGAAAAATTATGGTTTTAAGTGAAAAATATAGCTTTAAAATGTATGATTTGAATTTTGCCACGTAAACATCTTTACCATAAAATTATTTTTGGAATCTTTATTTAAGTAATGCCTTAAAACAAAATAGTCATAATAAGTTATTACAACAATAAAAAACAACAGATAAATACAAATCGACACAGAAAAGAATAGAAGAAAAATATGTAGACCAAAGACAAAATGAAAACGTAAAGCTAAGCCGACTAAAATAAAGTGTAACAAAGATAATTGGAGAGGCATCTGGCCACGAGAGTAGTAGTAATTATCCTTTTTATTTTTTAATATTTAATTTTTTGTCTTTTTCTTAATTTTTTAATAGCTCATGTAACTCATGGATAAAAAGAAGATATTTACACATAAATTAAGACATGTATCCACATTCCAAACATAATTGAATTTTTTTTTGGCACAAATTATGTTCTTCCATCTTTTTCTCTTTCTTTTCATTATTCTTTTTCCTTTTATTTTTTTAAATCTCTTAAATTTTAAATACCAAATATCATAATTAAATTAGTGTTTTGATATGGAATAAATAAATATCTATAAAAAAAAATTAAAGTGAATCTTGATGTGTTGTCAATACTCTAGTAATACAATAATATATTGTGTCTAATAGGATTTTATGTTAAATATGCCAGGGTTAGAATTAATAGGTGAGCAGTTTTTTTTCAAAATCACATTACAAATCCTAGTTGATCATAAGGGTTCAAATTAATTTTCTTCTCTTGTTATCGATCAACGTGTTACTTACCTCGAGTCAGAGAGGGAAGATTGGAGGAATCCTAATATAGAGGATAAGGATGAAGTATTTTTTTTGGAGGATCAAGATGCGAGGGTGTAACACCCTAACTTTTAACACTTCATGATCGCACTAAAAGTCTAGGTGTCACCTATCTCTACTCCTTTAATTTGATACAATATTTATTTAATATTGAGTCTTTGCGAATACGAACTAAAACCTTTAATTAAGAAAACGAAGATCCTTTATTTTAAACCACTTAACCACAAAGGTATATATATATATATATATATTCACATAGCATTATATGCATAGAATTATTTTAAGATTCTCAAAAAACAAATTCTACCCCTCTAAAAACTAAAAACAATAAACGACGAGGAGAAAATAAAATCTAACAACTCAACTTGTAAACATAATCTTCTATGCTCCTGTAACTCCGCACTAAACCTTCGCACCTATAGCTGAAAGGGGTGAAAATAGGGGATAAGAATTGGAGAGTTCTTAGTAGGGTCGGGATAGTTAGTTAAGACGGAATTATCACAGATCAATTTAATTCATAGCCCAGCAGTCAATACACATGCGCCACCCTGTAACTGTTCTTGTAGGGACCAGTTCATTTTTTTCATTGTGAATCACTGTCATGCCTCCCTTTTTTGGGACGACTTGAACAGGGCTCACCCAGGGGCTATCAGAAATAGGATAAATAATCCCAGCCTCCAGTAATTTGGTGACCTCTTTCTGCACCACTTCTTTCATGGCTGGATTTAGCCGCCTCTGTGGTGTGAGAAGCCAACTCCTTGTCTGTTCCTGGCGTTTGAACGCCAGAATTGTGTCCATTTTGGGCGTTCAGTGCCAGATCCTGCCCATTTTGGGCGTTCAACGCCAGATCCTTGCCCATTTCTGGCGTTGAACGCCAGTCCTGCTTTGTTTCTGGTAGGGCTGCACATGGATCGGATAATATCCGCATATCCGCGGTAATTATCCGCATCCGATCCGAATTTTGCGGATATTATCCGATCCGCAGAACCATCGGATCGGATCGGATCGGATCCGCACTATGGTCGGATCGGATTGCGGATTTGGCAGTGATATCCGCGGATCCGATCCGCAAATTCGCAAATCCGCACATCACATATAAATAGCATAGTTTAAGAAAATAAACCCTAATGTGATATGAATTTTAGTGTGTTATTTATTAATTTTATGATATTTTGTTTTTAATTTTTTATGTTGTACTTCAACTTAGAATAATTGAACTTAAATCTTGTGTTATTATTTTGTTTTTGTTATTCAAAAGAACTATTATTGATAATATTTTAGGAGTAAAGAGGCTTAAACAGATAAAAAATGAATTTTTTGGATATTTTTTGTAAAAATAGTCAAATAGAATCTTAAAATAGTTTTTTTTTTTTA
>NC_029785.2:108889154-108889785 GCF_000816755.2 Arachis ipaensis | reverse complement strand
TGCCCATTTTGGGCGTTCAATGCCAGATCCTTGCCCATTTCTGGCGTTGTTCGCCAGTCCTGCCTTGTTTCTGGCGTTGAACGCCAGTCCTGCTTTGTTTCTGGCATTAAACGCCAGTTTTGGCCATGGTCTGGGCGTTCAGCGCCAGCCTTCCACCAATTTTCTGGCGTTTTAGCGCCAGAATTATTTTTCCCTGGGCTCTTACTGTCCTCAGGTGAATTTTGGGTGGTTTGCTCATTTCTTAGCTTTTTACTGCCTTGAGGTGGGGTATTTAATGTTTTCCCACTTCTTAGTTGAACTGCTTGGCATTCTTCTGCTATTTGCCTTGACAGCTGCTGCTTTGTTTGCTTAAACTGTTCGTCCATATGTATATTAGCCATCCTTGTCTCTTGTAACCTGTCTTTAAATTCGGCTAGCTGCTTTGTTAGAAAGTCCAATTGCTGGTTGAATTCAGCAGCTTGTTTCACAGGACTGAGTTCAGCAGTTACTATTTTAACCTCTTCATTCATGGAAGGGTTGCTGCTTAGGTACAGATGCTGATTCCTGGCACCTGTATCAATGAGCTCTTGAGCCTCTTCAATTGTCTTTCTCATGTGGATAGATCCACCAGCTGAGTAATCTAGAGACATCT
>NC_029785.2:108861061-108889139 GCF_000816755.2 Arachis ipaensis | reverse complement strand
AGAAACTCTGTAGGTTCTTCCTGTGGAAGACCAGAATACTGGCAACTTTGCTGCACCATGATAATGAGCTGAGGATTCAACTCAAAGCTACTGACTCCAATGGAGGGTATGCAGATACTACTCCCATATGAAGCAGTAGAGGGGTTAGAATATGACCCCAGAGTTCTCCTGGACTGTTCATTTTCGCTTAGGTCCATGATGGAGAAAGGGAGATGATGTAAAATAGAAAAAATATTTTTATTTATTTATTTATTAATTTATTTCGAAAATAAAATAAATAAAAATGAGTAAAAGATTTTCGAAAAAGTGAGGAGAGAGAAAGTGGTTAGGAGATTTTGAAAAAGATGTGATGATTTTTGAAAAAGGTTTTAAATTTTGAAATAAAAATCTGAATTTTTAAATAAGAGAGAAAAATAATAAGATAACACAGGATTTAAAATTTTTAGATCTGAGGTTTCTTATTTTCGAAAATTTTGGGGGGGAAAAAACACTAAGGAACACCAAACTTAAAATTTTTAGAAAACCAAAATAAATTTTCGAAAAACACAAAAAAATCAACAAGAAAACACCAAACTTAAAGTTTGGCACAGGATTTAATAGAAAAATTATTTTTTTTTGAAAAAGATTTTAAAAAGAAAATAAGGATTCTAAGATTCTAACACAATAATAAAAAGAGACTCTAAACAAAAAAGAGAAATTTTTCCTAATCTAAGCAACAAAATAAACCGTTAGTTGTCCAAACTCGAACAATCCCCGGCAACGGCGCCAAAAACTTGGTGCACGAATTATGAATCACACTTTTCACAACTCGTACCACTAACCAACAAGTGCACTGGGTCGTCCAAGTAATACCTTACGTGAGTAAGGGTCCTAGGGTTACAAAATTTGAGTAAACTATGATGGATGATGCAGAGATCCACTTCTGGGGCCCACTTGGTGTGTGCTGGGACTGAGATTTAAGCAAGTCACGTGCAGAGGCTATTTGTGGAGTTGAACGCCAGTTTATGTGCCAGTTTGGGCGTTCAACTCCAGCTTTTGATCCTTTTCTGGCGCTGGACGCCAGAATTGGGCAGAGAACTGGCGTTGAACGCCAGTTTACGTCATCTATCCTTGTGTAAAGTATGGACTATTATATATTGCTGGAAAGCCCTGGATGTCTACTTTCCAACGCAATTGGAAGCATGCCATTTCGAGTTCTGTAGCTCCATAAAATCCACTTTGAGTGCAGGGAGGTCAGAATCCAACAGCATCAGCAGTCCTTTTTCAGCCTGAATCATATTTTTGCTCAGCTCCTTCAATTTCAGCCAGAAAAATACCTGAAATTACAGAAAAACACACAACTCATAGTAAAGTCCAGAAATATGAATTTTTCCTAAAAACTAATGGAAATAAACAGCTTTACTCTGCCATGGTTCGGTATGGAATTCGCCATAAGGTGGCTACTCTATATCATTCACAAACTAATGGGCAAGCTGAAGTCTCTAATAGAGAATTAAAAAGAATCCTAGAACAGACAGTAAGTACCCGTAGAAAGGATTGGGCACGGAGCTTGGATGATGCTCTGTGGGCTTACAGAACAGCATTCAAGACTCCTATAGGGACCTCTCCATACCAACTTGTCTTATATAAAGTTCATTGATACTAAGGTAAAGAATCAATTTCATAAATTCACAGGGTTACAGAAGGAATCTACACACAAAACAGAGAAAAAGAGCTCACTGGCAAGAAAACGCCAGTGAGAGCCCATTTTGGGCGTTCAGCGCCCAAGAGGGGCATCCAGTGGGCGATGAACGCTAGTAAGGATAGCTATCTGGCGTTCAACGCCAGAAAAGGGCAACAACTAGGCGTTGAACGCCCAGGAGAGCAGCATTTGGGCGTTGAACGCCCAAAACAGGCAGCGTTTGGGCGTTCAAACGCCAGGATAGTGGGGAGGAGCTCTCCTTCTACCCATCTCCTTTCTTTTCTTTTGCTTGAGGACAAGCAAACCTCTAAGTTTGGTGTGCTTATCCATGATCACTAAGATCATGGCCCCTAAAGGAAAACAACCCACTCCAAGAGGCAAGAAAGAGAGTATTCTAAAACCACTTTGGAATCAAGGGAAGTTCTTAACCAAGGAACATTCAGACCATTACTACAAAATAATGGGTCTAAGATCAGTGATCCCGGAAGTTAAGTTCGATCTGAAAGAAGATGAATATCCGGAGATCCAAGAGCAAAATCAAAACAGCATGCTCTACAAACTGCTCAGGGAACAAGAGGAGCAAGGGCGTGACTTAAAGGAACTGAAGCGTCAGGAGTTATCTCTTGAAGGACCAAGCACCTCACAGACTAGAGGAACGTCCACTTCCAAACCTCAAGGTTGTTGAGTTCTAATCTTAGCCTTAACTCTGTGATAATTGTTCTTATTTTAGTTTTACCTTAGGAGTCATATAGTAGTAATTAGTATCTATTTTGATTTTATCTCCAATCATGTTATAGTCTATTTTTCTCATCATCAACAAACATGAATAAAATAGTAGATCTTTTGAATAAGAGGCAATGAAATTTCGAGTTTTTAATAAGAGAAATTCTAATTAGTTACATGTGGTGGCAATGCTTTCTGTCTTCTGAATGAATGCTTGAACAGTGCATATGTCTTTTGAATTTGTTGTTTAAGACTGTTGTAGACATCTAGGGCTTTCCAGCAATATATAATAGTCCATACTTTGCTCAAGGATAGATGATGTCAACTGGCGTTCAACGCCAGTTCTCTGCCCAATTCTGGCGTCCAACGCCAGAAAAGGATTAAAAGCTGGAGTTCAACGCCAGAAATGGATTCAAACCTGGCGTTGAACACCCAAAACAGCCTTATGCACGTGAATTGCTTAAGTCTCAGCCCCAGCACACACCAAGTGGGCCCCAGAAGTGGATCTCTGCACCATCTATCATAGTTTACCCATTTTCTGTAAACCTAGGCTACTAGTTTAGTATTTAAACAACTTTTAGAGACTTATTTTTGTATCTCATGACATTTTTAGATCTGAACTTTGTACTCTTTGACGGCATGAGTCTCTAAACTCCATTGTTGGGGGTGAGGAGCTCTGCTGTGTCTCGATGAATTAATGCAAGTATTCCTGTTTTCTATTCAAACATGCGTGTTCCTATTTAAGATATTAATTCGCACTTCAATATGAATGTGATGAACGTGACAATCATCATCATTCCCCCACGAACGCGTGCCTGACAACCACCTCCATTCTACATCAGATTGAATGAATATATCTTAGATTCCTTAATCAGAATCTCCGTGGTATAAGCTAGATTGATGGCGGCATTCATGAGAATCCGGAAAGTCTAAACCTTGTCTGTGGTATTCCGAGTAGGATTCAACAAGTAACCTTTAACCCATGCTCTCTTGTTCATTCGCAATTCAACTGATATAATAATTGACTTCCTGACTAAGAATTGCAAGATAACCATAGATTGCTTCAAACCAACAATCTCCGTGGGATTCGACCCTTACTCACGTAAGGTATTACTTGGACGACCTAGTGCACTTGCTGGTTAGTGGTACGAGTTGTGAAAAGTGTGATTCACAATTCGTGCACCAATGGCTTTAAAGTTCTAGTGTTTCTCCTTGATGAAATGTTGTTAACTAACTAACATGTAATGCTATATATACAAGTTATGTGGATTGTTTCTATTATGTTCAAGTCCCTAGTTTACTTTATTTTTATATTTTTTAATTTAAACTAAGCTATCTTATGCTAAAAAGGGTAAACTATACTAATTAATCCACAATTTCTATAACTAATAAGTTAGAATTGCAACTAAAACTAAATGGCTAAAATATGAACTAAAATGCAAAATGTAGAAAATAGAGTGAAAATACATAAAAATAGCAATATATAAGTACTGAGAAAATAAAAAATAAAATAAAGAGAAAAATACAGAAAAGTAGCAAAATAAATAAAAAGAGTATGTAGTGGTTCATCAAAAAAGAACGCCAGAGATGGCGACCTCCCCACACTTAAAATGTAGCATCGTCCCCGATGCTCACTCAAGCAGGGTGTGAAGGGGTGTCATCACTGGAAGGGTGGGTAGCTGGAGTCTCTGTGGTGGTAGTCTGAGGATCAGCCTGCTGCAGAGGAGGTGCTGACTGAATAGGAATCTCGGGGTCTACAACCTGAATCTGAGGTGGAGCCTCCTGATGTGATGCTGCCTGCTGGGTGCCTGCCTGCTCTGCCTCGCTCTGGGGATGGGTCTCTGCCTCGTGATCATCTGCCTCCTCCTCAGATGCCTCGAATGGTGTGTCAGGCTTGGAGGGGATGTCGCCAGAGCGTATCATTAGCTTCAGGTGCTCATAGCGTCGCTTGTTGCGACGCTCCATCTGGTCAAGCCGTCGAAACAGGCGATGCACTAGATGATAGATGGGCTCTGGGGCAGGTGGAGATGCAATGGTGGTGGCAGGGGTAGCTATGGAAGAAGAGGGGCCGGTAGATGGTGTGGCTGTGTCAGCAGTAGCAGTGAGGAATAGAGGTCTGTAGCCCAAAGCCAGAAAGTTTCTGCTGTGAGGGATAATCTTCTTGCATTCTGCAGCAGGTGGCTTTTCATCAGCATCCTCCCAAGGTACGTCAGCTCGACGGCCTAGCTGTGTAACCAAATAGGGAAAGGGAAGAGTGCCTCGGACGTAGACTCTGGCCATGTGGTACCGGATAAAGTGTGGCAGGTACAGGTCCTTACCCTCCATCACACACCAAAGGAGGGTGATCATAGCGGCTGGTATCTCAATCTCGTGAGTACTCGGCATAATGAAGTTGCTAAGTATCTGATGCCATAGCCGAGCCTCATCATTCAGGTAAATCCGCTTGATTCCCTTTGGCATGGTGGTGTTCTGACCCATAATCCAAGGAACGGTCGGGTCAAGGGCTATCCGGGCCTTGACTACGTCCCAATCAAACTTCATGAAGCGCATATCTTCCTCAGCTTTTTGATAACCATCCAGCTGATCAGTTTTAGGTAGAAGCTTCAGAACATCTTCAATGGCCTCTTCAATGACCAGAATCTGCTTCCCTCTGAGGTTCACTGCATCTAGGGAGGTTTTGAAGTAATTGCAGTAGAATTCCCTAACCCAAGATGCATTGACCTCAGTCAGGTTTCTCTCCAGGAAGAACCAGCCTCTTTGTTTGATTTGGTCAAAGGTGTATTGCTGGAGTTCTTCTGGGATCTTCAAAGTTCTCTCTAGGTATAGGTTCCTGGAGTTTGCAAACACCGGATACTTCAGCTCACAGTATCGGTTTGCAAACTTTACTGGATCAGTGGCAGGGATAAGCTGGTCGGCCTTCTCCTGCGGTGTAAACTTTTTCTCCCGCAAGGAGACATCATGCATGAGATCTATGATAGACATAGAGGAATCTCCTCTTTTCCGTTTGCCAATAGTAGCCTTTCCTTTTCCTTTTCTCTGGCTGGCAGACATCCTGAAAAACAGAAAATCAGGATATAGTAAAAACAGGAAAATAAATAGGCAAATAATCAAAAGAAAACACAAAGTGGCAAATGAGCAAAAAGAATAAGGAAAATGAGTTAAGTAAATGTGCATTAAGGATTGTATAGGAGTTGAAAATCCGAAAAGGAGATTTCACAATCCAAAATGTAATTGAATTCATGTTGAATAGAGAAATTAATATCATGCCATGGTTAGAATGTTAAAAGAAAGTGAAAGAAAATCAGAAGAGAAGTTTTGAAAGGTTAGGTTGGTTAGAATTGAAAAAGAGTTTAGGAAGTTAAGAGTAGTGAGTCAGTAAAAAACGGGTTAAAGTAAGTGGCATAATGAAAATATTCCAAGTAACAAGTATTCACAGTTAGAAACTATAAGTAACTCATATCCAAACAAGAAAAACAGGGTGATGATGATTCAAATAGATATAGAGAAAGCAAAAATTGGAATCAAACATCAAAAATGCAGTTTAGGAACCAGGAAATCAAAAAGGATAAGAAAGCATGCCGGGGCAGTCATGAATTAGTTTGGTTAAAGCAGAGGAAAGCAGAGTTCAAAATGCCAAAACCAAAACATGAATGAAAGTATTTTACAGAAATTTGGGCAGCATTCCGGCTAAAATTGGATTGTCCCGGAAAATAAACAGCAATCAAATAGTTCATATGAATCAAAATTAAAGCTGCAATTACATATAAGGAATATAAACATGAAAATGCAGTGTACAGAGCAGCAAGAAACAAGAAAGTACAGTATATGAACATTACAATCATCACAGCAACAGCAGAATAAAACAAGAAACACAAACAGCACAATTAAACAGACCTAAATCCACTAACCACATCCTAGGCTGCCTAACAACCTAAAATCCACTACAAACATGCATATCTAACTAGCCTAATGACGAACATAAACAGAAAAATGTGAATTAACTACGAAGGATAGAAGGGTGGCGTTCGTCAGAACCTGGTAGGCGTAAGAGAGAGAGTGGGGGCAGAGAGGTGGCTGGGGATGACGGCGGTGACGTCCGGCGCGGCAGAAGAGGGTGGCGCGGCGGCGGTGGTTGCTGTTCGGAGGAAGGGAGGGAAAGGTAGGGGTAATGGGGGTAGGTGGCGGCGGGGTCTGGGTGGTCGGCGGCGTTCTGTAGTGGCGTGGTGGTGGTTGGGGTTTGGAGAAGAAGAGAGGGAGTGGAAGGGTTTGGGGAGGGGGGCGCGACTAATAGGGTTCGCGTGACTGGAGGGGTTATAATTTGAATCCACGGGATCGCGTGGGGCACGCGGTCGCGTGGTTGGGCTGAAATGGTGGTTGACACGATCACGTAGGGCACGCGATCGCATGGAATGGGAAAAGAGTGAATGACGCGATCGCCTGGGACATGCGATCGCGTCGCTGGAAATTGTGCTAAACGCACGATTCCAGCGTCGTTTCAGCGCAACTCTCTGTCTTCTTTTTGGGATGTTGTGTAATCCATGCGACACGATCGCGTCGCTCACGCTGTCGCGTGGGATGTGTGTTGTGCAAGTGACGCGATCGCGTGGGTCATTTGTGCAAAACGCACAATGGCCGCACGATTCCAGCCTAACTTTCTGGACATTGGATGTTTACGCCGATCTCCAGGTCACGCGGCCGCGTGAGTGACGCGGTCGCGTCGCGCACCCTTTTTTTTGCAGGTATGCAATTATGCAGTATGCAGAATGCAATGATTAATATGATTGAGATGCAAAACTCCAGGTTCAATATAATAAAATAAAATAAAACTTGAAAACAAATAAAACTAAATAAAAATTGAAAAAGGAACGATCATACCATGGTGGGTTGTCTCCCACCTAGCACTTTTAGTTAAAGTCCTTAAGTTGGACATTGGATGAGCTTCCTATTATGGCGGCTTATGCTTAAATTCATCCAGAAATCTCCACCAATTCTTGGAATGCCAATAGCCTCCGGGGTCCCAAACTAGGCATGTGAAGCTTCTGAGCAGCTTCAAACAGATTGTCAAGCACCCGGGGTGATGATTATCAGCATAGATTCCAGGATCCCAAACTTTGCTTTTAAATCTGCCTTCGTCTTAATCCATACTTTTCCATCTGGGCGCTTTAGAAATTAGATTCTCACCAGGATAACCAAACATTTTTCGAGATCCATCCGATTGATCATGATGCCAATCCGTGTACTTCGAGTCGAAGCGTGGAACCTTATTAAACCTCGTGCACCAGCTCTGAGTATGAGCCATTTCCCTTTTACTCTTAAAGCCGCAGAGAGCTCTAAGCTGGCCATCTGTTTCAAGCAAACCATATTCAAGTGGAAAAATACAGTTAAAGGTTAAGGATTGTACCCACTTAAAACTTGTATTGGGTGGTAATGGCCTTGGGATAGGTGGTTCCAGTGGTTCTGTGAGTTCTACTCCCTTGTGTTCTTCTGTAAAATTCTCCACTTCTTTGCAAGATTCTTCAAATGTATCCATGTCCTGATCAAAGCCATCTATGTCTTCCTTATCACTTAAGTCATAGACTGGAGGTTGAGAGAAATCTACCTCCGTATCATCTTCGTATTCACTTGGGGAAGATTCTTCGATCTCAGAGAATTCACTTGCGGATGCAAGTTCATAACTAGGAGAACTTGACTTGTGACTATCATCATCAAGGAAATTTGCTTCTTGGGTTATTCTGTCTAGTTCTTCATGAAAGACTTGCTCGGGGGATTGCGCACAATCCTCCTTAGCATCAATTGTAACATCCTTGACAGAATGCTCCACAACCTTGGATTCCCATGGAGGTTCAGCATCTCCTAAGTCTTCAACCAACTCTTCTTCTTCAATAATAACAGCTTCCTCTACTTGTTCCAGTACGAAGCCATGCTCTGTCTTGTCCACTGGAGTTTCTAATATCTCCTTCATACTACGCTGTTCAATAGATTGTCCACATGGGGCTGTGGGAGGTCCTTGAATGTTTGAACATCTAGAAGATAATAGACTTACTGCTTGCTCCAGTTGATGAAGGGTTGTTTGAAGTCAATTTACTGTTTCCTTGAGGCGAACCTCTGATTATCGGGGTGATAGATTTGGATATGGCACAGGGGGAAGTGGTGGTGTTTGGGAGTAATTGGATTGGAACTGGGGTAAATGAGGATCATACAGTGGTGAATGGTGAAAAGGAGCTTGTGAGTGTGGTAGTTCGAAGTTACGTTGAGAGAATGGTCTATAAGCACAGGGTGGGGCTTGTTGGTAATTACAAGGTTGTCCACCATGTCTATTTTCTTGGTATGCATTGTAGAATGGTCTTTGTCCATGATATCTTGGAGGGTGTTGTTGCCTGAAGGGTTGATCAGATCCTCTTGGCTCCATCCATCTTTGATTGCTCTGACCTTGATGCATGTTCCTGTTATAACTTCCATTCCTTTCGATAACATTAGAACCAAACTCAAAGCGAAATGGGTGAGAATTCATAGTAGCTAAAAAGAAATAAAGAGGGGAGAATAGAGACAAATAAACAAGTAAGAGAAAAAATATTTACAATAACCAATAATAAGGCACACGATTGCAGTTCCCCGGCAACAGCGCCATTTTGACGTTAGAATTTTTTCCAGTAAAGAATTTTATAAAAACAGGCGCGTTGTAGATATAGTCTCTAAACCAACAGAAATCCCTTCGTACAAATGTTTGGTTGTCACAAGTAACAAACCCCTAAATAAATTGATAACCGAAGTATTCAAACCTCGGGTCGTCTTCTCAAGGAACTGCAGGAAGGTATGTTCTTATTATTGGTTATGGAGATTGTAAATTGGGGTTTTGAGAATGAGAAGAGAATGGTTTAATCAACAATTAAAGTAAATGAAGAACAGGTAATTTAAATGGCAAGTAAAATAAATAAATGACTGTAAATAACTTTTGGCAAGGTATGAGAAATTAGAGGTCCTATCCTAGTTTTCCTTATCAATGATAATGAGAATTGAATCTTAATTCCACTTTGTTAACCTTTACTAAGATAAAAGAAGGTCAAGGGGTTAATTGGTTTGATCTTCGAATCCTATTTATCTCCTAAGAAAAGATTGGGATTATTGAAGTTCATTTAAGTAATCAAGATAACAATTATCAATCATGTTTGAGTTTGATAACTCCTGAGTTTCTGATTTCTTAACCAAGACCAAAAAGGAGAAAAATAAATTTACTGGAATAAAAATGTCTTCAGATGGGAATAACAATAATGTAAATAAAAGAAAGCAATATTAAACTGAAATACCTCAAATAATATTAATTCAAAATAATAATCTGTAACATGGAAGAATTCATAAATTAAATTGCAAAATCAAATAATCAACTAAAGTAATGGAATGAATAAAAAGTGAAAGGGAAGCTTAAAGTAAAAGAACATTGAACCTGGGATCGAGAGTCACTCCTAAAACTAAGAGAAATCCTAAATCCTAATCCTAAGAGAGAGGAGAGAATCTCCCTCTCAAAACTAAATCTAAATCATGAAAACTAACTAAAGTGGAGACTCTCTTTGAATGGATGCATTCTCCCACTTCATAACCTCTGGTCTATGCCTTCTGGACTTGGATTTGGGCCAAAAAGGGCTTCAGAATTCGCTATGAGCATTTTCTGCAACTTCTGGTGCATGGCCTCTGTCACGCGTCTGCGTCGGTCACACGGTCGCGTCATTCGGAGTTTTCTTTGTCACACGGTCACGTCAGTCATGCGGCTGCGTCATATGTGTTTTGCTTAAGGCATGCGGTCGCATCAGTCATGCGGCCGCATCGCTGCTTCTTCGCGCTTGGCATGCGTCCGCGTCGCCCATGCGATTGCGTGGATGCCAATTTCTCCAAAAACTCCGTTTTATGCTTTCCTTCCATTTTTGTATGTTTTCTTTCCATCCTTTAAGTCATTCCTGCCTTAGAAGATCTGAAACTACTCAACACATTAATCACGGCATCAAATGGAAATAAAGGTAATTAAAATATTTAATTTTAGAGCATAGGAAACATGTTTTTCACATACATCACATAATGAGGAAGGGAAAGTAAATCCATGCAATTAATATGAATAAGTGGGTGAAGGATTGAATAAATCACTCAAACTAAGCACAAAATATATCATAAAATATGGGTTTATCACCTGCATATGGATTAGTGGAGAATATCTTGGTCAAAGTGGGTAAGTTCTTCCTCCCAGCAGATTTTGTGATTCTTGATACAGGGGAGGATGAGATTGCCTCTATAATTCTAGGAAGACCATTCCTAGCCACTGGAAGAGCTCTGATTGATGTAGAAGTGGGTGAATTAGTGCTTAGAGTGCATAATGAGCAACTGGTCTTTCATGTCTTCAAAGATGTACATTCAACAGGTGAAGAAGAGAGGTGCATGCAGACTGAGCTTATTGACCCAAACCTTCAAGAACCCCCAGATGATGCACAACAGAGTCTACAACTCAAACCTTCTTTGGTGACAATCAGTAAAATTCCTCCTGACATCAAACCTAAGTTTGGTGTTGGAAATGCATCATCCACCAAGGAGGAGGTTCCCAAAAAGAAAAAAAATACCCAGAGGATGGAGAAACAAAAAGATCCCCACTGAAGGTTTCTCCCCAGGAATAAAGGTGGTGTTGATCAGCAATCCAGCATGGGTTTATACAGTAATCAGAATCCTCTCTCTGGAGCATATTGAGCTACGTTATGGAGACACAAGAAAGAAGTTCAAAGTAAGGGGTGAAGAGCTGAGCCCCTATGATCCTCCTCCTTAGAGGAGCTGACCGTCAAGCTAGTGACGATAAAGAAGCGCTTGTCGGGAGGCAACCCGATAATTTCATATCCTTAGCTATTTTTCGTAGTAGTAGTTTCTTAGTTATTTTATTTTTATTAAGTTCTTACTAATTTTCTGATCATGCAACTATTTTATCACAGGAACCGAACACCTCAGGCTAAAAAAAAGAAGCACACGACGCGCAAGCGTCGCTGATGCGTACGCGTCATATGGGTGTGCGTGAAAAAAATAAAGTGAACAGAGAGTTACGCGTGCACGCGGCTAGCTTCGAGCGAATCACGCAAAACCCAAGGCACACGGACGCGTGTCTGACGCTGACGCGTCATTAAGGAAATTCGCAACTCACGCATACGCGTCCGCATCGCCTTCGTCACCTAGTTTTAATTTTATTTCTCCCTCTCCCAATCCTAATTCTCTCTTGTTCTTTTATCCTTTCCTTTTTCTTTCATATTAATATTTGTCTCTTTTTATTTTCAGTTCTTCTTTGCTTGAGGACAAGCAAACCTTTAAGTTTGGTGTTGACGCTTCACTTATAGCTTTTCCTTATGGCACCAAAGGGAGGCGAATCATCTTCACAGAGGAGCACAACCTGAAGAATAAAACAATGATCCCACGCGAACGCGTGCCCACGCGTTCGCGTCGCTTGTGATTTTTGCTACCTATGCGACCGCGTCATCGACGCAGACGCGTGACATGAAGAATCGACGTAAAAGGTATCTGGGCAGAGAGTTGTGCTTGCTTGAGGCAAGAAGTGTGCTAAAAGCACAAATTTGGTCACGCGGACGCGTGCCCGACGCGTCCGTGTCATTTGCATAAATGGCCATCCACGCGAACGCGTGCATGACGTGAACGCGTGCATGACGCAAACACGTTGTAGGAAAATTTGGCTCCCAAGCCATGCGAACAGAAGGTCACGCGGGCGCGCGGCTGGCTTCGCGCGAATCGCACAAAATCTTGGACACACGGACGCGTGCCTGACGCTATCGCATCATTATGAAGAATGCGCGATGTACGCGACCGCGTCATTGACGCGACGCTGCCCAGTTTTTCTTCTCTCTCTCCCAATCCTAATTCTCTCTTATCCTTTCTTTCATTTTAATATTTGTCTCTTCTATTTTCAGTTCTTCTTTGCTTAAGGACAAGCAAACCTTTAAGTGTGGTCTTGACGCTGCGCTTATAGGTTTTCTAGTACAAAAGGGAGACGAATCATCTTCGCGAAGGAGCACAACCTGAAGAATAAAGCGACCGCTAGGATAATTAAGGTGGTTGAGTTCCTTTCATTTTTTATTCCTCCCCTCTTTTTCTATGTTATGTTCCGATTTCCTGTTATTTTGCTTTATTTGTTGCATGATCCTTTATTAGTTAGAATCCTAGGACTAGTTTAGTTTTCCTATTGCTTTAATTCTGAAAAGATGTCTCATGTATTACTCACTGAGCTTAAATAAAAAAAAGTATAGGAGTGATATAATGCATGAGAAAGTGGGTCTATATTGAATAATAGTGTTATTTACTTAAATGTGGTGGTATTTTCTGTGATTCTGAATGCATGACATGAACAGTGCATATTTTTTTGATAGTGAAGTTTATGAATGTTAAAATTGTTGGCTCTTGAAAGAATGATGAAAAAGAAAAATGTTATTGATAATCTGAAAAATCATAAAATTGATTCTTGAAGCAAGAAAAAGCAGTGCAAAACACAAAGCTTGCGAAAAAAATTTTAATAAAATAAAGAAAAAAAGAAAAAGAAAAAGCAAGCAGAAAAAGCCAATAACTCTTTAAACTAAAAGACAAAGGGTAAAAAGGATCCAAGACTTTGAGCATTAATGGATAGGAGGGCCCTAATGAATAAAATCCTAGCCTAAGCGGCTAAATCAAGCTGTCCCTAACCATGTGCTTGTGGCGTAAAGGTGTCAAGTGAAAAGCTTGAGACTGAGCGGTTAAAGTCGTGATCCAAAGCAAAAAGAGTGTGCTTAAGAACTCCGGGCACCTCTAACTGGGGACTCCAGCAAAGCTGAGTCACAATCTGAAAAGGTTCACCCAGTTATGTGTCTGTGGCATTTATGTATCCAGTGGTAATACTGGAAAACAAAATGCTTAAGTTCATGGCCAAGACTCATAAAGTAGCTGTGTTCAAGAATCAACATACTGAACTAGGAGAATCAATGACACTATCTGGATTCTGAGTTCCTATGGATGCCAATCATTCTGAACTTCAAAGGATAAAGTGAGATGCCAAAAACTATTCAGGATTGCATTTGTAAACCCCACTATAAGAAGAGACATGAGCTCAATCAAACTCTCATTCTCATGAAAATTCACATCCTAAGCTTATATTAGTGTTGGTTGCTTGAGGACAAGCAACAATTTAAGTTTGGTGTTGTGATGTGTGAGCATCGTGTCTATCTTTTCCTAGTGAATTTGCATCTAATTTGTTGAGTTTAATTAAGAATTAATTATATTTTAGCCACTATGGATGCTATTTTTGAGTTTTGTGCAATTTTATTTAATTTAGGTAGCATTCGGATGGATTTGATGAAGTTTCTGCAGAGAAAGAGAAGAAGCCAAGGAGATGACCAGCGAATACCGACGCGGACGCATGGCTCACGCGACCGCGCGGAATGGAGAAAATCGCAATGACGCGATCGCGTGCCTGACGCGATCGCGTGGACTGGAATCTGCACAAATGACGCGAACGCGTGGACGACGCGGACGCGTCACATGCGCCACGTGCAGAAAATGCAGAAAAACGCTGGGGGCGATTTCTGGGCTGTTTTAACTCAATTTTCAGTCCAGAAAACACAGATTAGAAGCTGCAGAATGGACAGAACAAGTGGTTCCCACCCATCAACTGAAGATCTGTTAATTAATTCAAATTTAAATTTAAATCTTAAATTAGGAAAAGATATTATTTTAAGTTTAATTTTAAATATTAGATTTTAAATTTATTAGGATTAGTTATAAAAAGGGATCTGATGCCATCAGATTGGGAGGCAGTACATTTTTACCTGAATCCTTATTTTCTCTTTTCCATGAGCAACTAAACCTCTACTGTTAAGGTTAAGAGCTCTGTCTATTTCTATGGATTAATTTTATTGCTTTTACTATTTTAATTTATGTATGGATTTATAATTTAAGAATTGTTTTCACTCTTTATTTTATGAATTTGGGTGGAACGGAAGTATGACCCTCTTTCTATTTGAGTTCTTGTAAAACTTGGAAAAGCTCTTTACCTGAACAACAGCTTGAAAACTATTTCTCCTAAATTTTAATTATCTGATTTTAATAGGATACGTGACATATAATCCTTTTACCTCTTGGATAATTAGAGTTTTTGTGGCATATAAACTAGAAATTGATTATCACCCTCTAATTGGAATTAATTGACCAAGGAATTGGCAGTTAATGAATTTTAGAGGAGACTAGGATGGTCTAAGGAATTAGGGTCTAGTCACATACAGTTTGCCATAAATTAAATCCTGCATAATTAAATTAGTTAGTAAGAAAAGTTAATCTGGGAAAATAGATAACTCTGAAACCTTAACTATCTTCTCCATATTTTTTCCAAAGTATTTACTTGCCTTTCTTCAAGATTTTTGATATTGTTTAATGTCTTTTATATTGCATCTCAACACCAATTTTTGTTTGTCTAACTAAGCCTATCAAACACTATTGTTGCTTAGTCCATCAATCCTCGTGGGATCGACCCTTACTCACGTAAGGTATTACTTGGTACGACCTGGTGCACTTGCCGGTAAGTTAGTAGGTTATAAATACCGCACCAGTTGCCTTCCAACAAGCACTTTTTTAACGTCACTAGCTTGACGGTACTGCACTCATCTCAGAAATAGGGTGGATTTTTCTTGCTCAACTTCACCACCTAAGTAATGTTTCACTCTCTGGCCATTAACAGTAAATCTTTTGTCAAAATAATTGCTCTAGAGTTCTATATGACCATAGGGTGATACATTAGTGATCAGGAAGGGTTCCTGTCCAACGTGACTTAAGCTTTCCAGGGAAGAGCTTCAGTCTAGAATTGAAGAGTAGAACTTTCTGTCCAAGTTCAAAGACTCTGGAAGAAATCTTTCTGTCATGCCACTTCTTGGCCCTTTCTTTATAGATCTTTGCATTTTCAAATGCAGCAAGTCAAAATTCATCCAACTCATTTAGCTGGAGCAACCGTTTCTCTCCTGCTACCTTTGCATCAAGGTTTAGGAGTTTGGTTGTTCATTAGACCTTGTGTTCCAGCTTCACTGGCAGGTAGCACGCCTTTCCATACACCAATTGATATGGTGACGTTCCTATAGGGGTTTTGAAAGCTGTTCTGTATGCCCAGAGAGCATCATCAAGCTTTCTTGCCCAATCTTTTCTAGAGGTATTCACTGTCCTTTCCAGGATTCTCTTTAGTTTTCTATTTGAGACCTCAGCTTGCCCATTTTTCTGTGGATGATATGGGGTGGCCACTTTATGGCGAACTCCATATCGGTTCAGCACAGAGTCAAGCTATTTGTTGCAGAAATGAGTTTTACAGAAATGAGTTCCTCCAACACTAATCAGTGTCCGAGGGACACCAAACCTACTGAAGATGTTCTTCTGAAGGAACTTCATCACTATTCTAGTGTCATTCGTGGGTCATTCGTGGGTCATGTGATAAACTCCAATTTTGTGGTTTATATTGTGTAGAATTTGGGGGGTTTTATCAATATTTCTCACACTTATTCACAAAAATTGCATGGTTTTGTGTTCTCTTCCTAATATTGCTTCTTGATGAAAAACATGCTTCTTTTGCCTTAAAATTGCTATATTTTTATCCTCTTCTATTACCATTCGATGCCTTGACGTACTTGTTGAGTGATTTCAGAATTTATAGGGCAAGGATGGCCTAGAAGAGAGAAAGAAAGCATGCGCAAGAGGAAGGAACACGAAGATTTGGATTTTAGGAATTCTAGAATGGCACACACGCGCACCTTGCGTGCACGCGTGGATGTGGACAGCTGGAAGCAGCGCGCAAGGATGGATGCATCCGCGTAGATTAGGAAATCCACACCGACGCGCACACGTACATGGCGTGCACGCGTGGATCACAAAAGCAATCGGCGCGCACGCACGCATGGCACGTACGCGCGACAAGCTGCACGTGACCTCATTAAAGGAAATCATGCCTGGCGATTTTTGAGGCTCAAGAGATCCAAATTCAAGCTGGTTCTGCATGGAAAAGACTCAAGGATGCTAGGGGAAAGGGGGGGGGGATCATTCATTTGACACTTAGACACAATTTTTAGCTAGTTTTTGGTTCTTGTTCTTCTAGAGAGAGAAACCCTTGTTCCTCTCTAGATCAAGCTTTAATTTGATCTTCCCTTGTTAAATTCTGAATTGGATCTTGTTAATTACTAGTTTTAATTGCTTAATTTGAATTTTCTAATATAATTTTGTTTAGATCTTGTGTTAGTTTATGATTTCTTGTCAATTGCCATTTTATACCCATTTTATGAATCTTGTGAATCTTGAATTGCTAATGTTATATTGATGAATTCCATGATTAATTGTGTTGTGTGAGTGATTGTATGTTGATAATTGTTAGTGGGTACTTGTTAATTTCAATTTAATTGCACTTTGAATATGTCTTTTATTAATGATTACCATGTGTTTGATGAAATATTTCCTTTGATTATGGAGTAGTTCTCTTTACTCTTGGCCTAGGCTAAGGGAATTGGGTAAACTTGAGTCATTGGGTCTAATAGATTTGATGATTTGGGAGCCCTTAGTGGTCAATTTGATAGCCATTGACACTAGCCTACTACTAAGTCAATTAGTAGTTAGGTTGGACCTTATGGGTTGATGTTGACTAAACCATTTAACATACTTCAAGTATAGAAGTAGACTTAATGAGTTTGGTTCCTCATAATTGTCAAGATATGGTTATTAGACAAGGATAGTGACCCCAATTCCCATGTCTAGCCAAGAGTTGCTTTTATTATTCATATTTGAAAACCCAAAATTCCTAATTGCTTGTCTTAGTCATAGTTATTTGGTTAGTCTTAGAGTAGAATTATATTGGATGTTATCTTATTAGTTTGGAATTGCTCACATCTTGCTTTAGTTGTTTGAACTAGTTTCTTGCACTCCAAGATTACTTGCTTGTTAGGATTCTTAGTTTAATTTCTTGCTCATGACTTGCAACCCCGGAATTCTAACCAATGTTGATGCACATGTTTGCCCATTCCTTGTGAGACGACCCGAGGTTTGAATACTTCGGTTATTTTTATTGGGGTTGAACTTGTGACAACCAATTTTCTTCTAAATTTGACTCGCGGATTGTTGTTGGTTGGAACTATACTTATGACGGGATTTTACTAAGAGATTCTATACCGGCATAGTTCGCGAGCATTAAATTTTTGGCACCGTTACCGGGGAATGGTTGCAACATATGCCTTGATATTGGTTATGTGAATATGTGAATATTGTAGATAGTTTACTTTCTTTCAATACTTAGCTATAGTTTAGATTTCTTTTGTATGTGTGCTATGACTCCCAAGTTTGATGACTCGGTCTCAACCGAATTCTAGTTTAGCCATGTTTGACCCTGAGATTGAAAGAACCATGTTACATATTCGGCAAGCTAGACGACGGTTGAACTATATGGCTAGTACTTCGGCCTCTCTTGAGGAACATACCGAATCACTAGACGGTACCGAGAGTGACTTAGAGTCCGCTACTTCTTATTCTTCTGTTGGCACTACTAATACATCTTTACATCCTACAGGTGAACCATACATGGTGGAGCCACGACGGATCACTTTGCATGAGCAAAGAGATCCGGATATCATACTTCAACCTTTTCAAGCAAGGTATCCCAACCTTGATCCAAACTTTGAGTTGAAGAGTAGCTTGATACATCTACATCTTAAGTATCATGGGTTGTTGGGCCAAGACCCCATCTGACATCTAAGATACTTTCAAGTTGCTTATTCTATGGCTCGAAGGCATGGAGCCTATGAGTTGGCTATTATGGTTTTTGCCTTTCCTTTCTCTCTTGAAGGACAAGTGATGAGCGGATAATTTATACGCTTTTTGGCATTGTTTTTAGTATGTTTTTAGTATATTTTAGTTAGTTTTTATTATGTTTTTATTAGTTTTTATTTAAAAATCACATTTCTGGATTTTACTATGAGTTTGTGTATTTTTCTGTGATTTCAGGTATTTTCTGGCTGAAATTGAGGGACCTGAGCAAAAATCTGATTCAGAGGCTGAAAAAGGACTGCAGATGCTGTTGGATTCTGACCTCCCTGCACTCGAAGGAGATTTTTTGGAGCTACAGAAGCCCAATTGGCACGCTCTCAATTGCGTTGGAAAGTAGACATCTTGGGCTTTCCAGCAATATATAATAGTTTATACTTTGCCCGAGATTTGATAGCCCAAACAGGCGTTCCAAGTCAGCTTAAGAATTTTGGTGTCAAAACGCCAGAACTGGCACAAAAGCTGGAGTTAAACGCCCAAACTAGCACAAAAACTGGCGTTTAACTCCAAGAAAAGTCTCTACACATGGAAGCTTCAATACTCAGCCCAAGCACACACCAAGTGGGCCCAGAAGAAGATTTCTGCATTAATTACTTATTTCTGTAAATCCTAGGGTACTAGTTCTCTATAAATAGGACCTTTTGCTATTGTATTTTCATACTTTTGATAGACCTTTTCACGCTTTTGGGAGGCTGGCCTCACGGCCATGCCTAGACCTTGTTCTTATGTATTTTCAACGGCGGAGTTTCTACACACCATAGATTAAGGTGTGGAGCTCTGCTGTTCTTCATGAATTAATGCAAAGTACTACTATTTTTCTATTCAATTCATGCCTACTTCTTCTCTAAGATATTCATTCGCACCCTAGAACATGATGAATGTGATGATTATGTGACACTCATCACCATTCTCACCTATGAACACGTGCCTGACAACCACTTCCGTTCTACATGCAAACAAGCTTGAATGTGTATCTCTTGGGTTTCTAATATAAGATTAGAACCTTCGTGGTATAGGCTAGAATTATTTGTGGTCATTCCTGAGATCCAGAACGTCTAAACCTTGTATGTAGTATTCTGAGTAGGATCTGGGAAGGGATGACTGTGACGAGCTTCAAACTCGCGAGTGTTGGGCGTGTGACAGACGCAAAAGGATCAATGGATCCTATTCCAACATGATCGAGAACCGACAGATGATTAGCCGTGCGTAGAATATTTTCACTGAGAGGACGGGAAGTAGCCATTGACAATGGTGATGCCCAACATAAAGCTTGCCATGGAAGGGAGTATGAATGACTGGAAGAAGGCAATAGGAAAGCAGAGGTTCAGGAGGAACAAAGCATCTTCATACGCTTATCTGAAATTCCTACCAATGAATTACATAAGTATCTCTATCTCTATCTTTATTTTATGTTTTATTCATCTTTTAATTATCAATCCTCCATAACCATTTGAATCTGCCTGACTGAGATTTACAAGATGACCATAGCTTGCTTCAAGCCGACAGTCTCCGTGGGATCGACCCTTACTCACATAAGGTATTACTTGGACGACCCAGTGCACTTGCTGGTTAGTTGTGCGGAATTGTGACAAAGTGTGATTCACGTTTGAGAGCTCCAAGTCTTTGGCACCATTGTTGATGATCACAATTTCGTGCACTAAGTTTTTGGCACCGTTGCCGGGGATTGTTCGAGTTTGGACAACTGACGGTTCATCTTATTGCTTAGATTAGGTACTTTTATTTTTATTTTTCAGAATTTTTAAGAATGAATTCTAGAGTTTCAAGGTGATGTTCTTATCATCACAAAAGCTGATTGATTCTCATCAATTTAGCTGGTCCTGCTGAAGCTTGGCTAGCCATGTCTAATATTTTTAGACTGAAGCTTTAGACTAATATTGCATGATTCCTGGAATTCTTATTAAAAATTTTCAACCCCTTTATTTTGTTTTCCATATGATTTTCGAAAAATCACAAAAAAATTTATAAAACCATTAAAAAATCAAAAATATTTTATGTTTCTTGTTTGAGTCTAGTATCAACTTTTAAGTTTGGTATCAATTGCATGTCTTTATTCTTCTTGCATTTTTTGAATATATGCATTATGCTCTTCATTGATCTTCAAGTTGTTCTTGATGATTTCAGTGCTCTGATCTTTGATTTCTCTTATTCTGTGTCTTTTGTTGTTTCTTACATGCATTTTCAAATTGTTATAGTCCTTAGTATACAAACTTCTAAGTTTGGTGTCTTGCATGCATTGTTTATTTGATCTTAGTTGCATTTCTATTGTTTCTCATTATTAAAAATTCAAAAAAATTTTCAAAATTGTGTCTTTTCAAGTCAATAACACAGAAAATTGAAGATTCAGAACATTCAGCAGAGGAATTACACAGAAAAAGCTGGGCGTTCAAAACGCCCAGTGAAGAAGGAAAACTGGCGTTTAAACGCCAGCCAGGGTACCTGGCTGGGCGTTTAACGCCCAAAAAGATAGCATTTTGGGTGTTAAACGCCAGAATGGATGCCATTCTGGGCGTTTAATGCCAGGATGACATAAGAGGGAAGATTTTGTTTTTAATTCAAATTTTTTTTCAAGTTTTCATAATTCTTCAAAATCAAATCTTTTTCAAATCATATCTTTTCAAAATCAATTTCTTTTCAATTTTTTTATTTATTACTATTTTCAAAAATCCTTGCTACAATTAATAATTTAATTCAAAATTTTCTAGTTGTTACTTGCCTATTAAGAAAGGATCAAAAGTTTTAATTCTAGAATCATATCTTCTAATTTCTTGTTAGTCAAGTAATCAACTTTAATTTTAAAACATTCTCTTTTTAATTTGATTTTCAATCATATCTTCTCAATCATATCTTTTCAATCACATCTTTTTCAAAATTAAGTTTCAATCATATCTTTTTTATTTCTAATTTCAAAATCTTTTTCAAAAATCACTTAATTTCTTTCCCAATCTTAATTTTCGAAAAACCTTTACCAAATTTTTAAAATTTCTTTTAATTATTTCAAAATCTTTTACTTTAATTTCGAAAATCCTTCCCCTCTTCTCACATCCTTCTATTTAAGGACTAACACTCCTCTACTATCAACAATTCGAACTCTATCCCTCTTGATAAGTTCAAATCCTTCTCTTTCTACCTCTTCCTTCTATTTTTCTTTTCCTCTGACACCTCAAGGAATCTCTATACTGTGACATAGAGGATTCCATACTTTCTTCTTCTCTCTTTCATATGAGCAGGAGTAAGGACAAAAGTATTCTTGTTGAGGCTGATCCTGAACCTGAAAGGACCTTGAAGCGAAAGCTAAGAAAAGCTAAAGTAAAACTCTCTGTAGAGGACCTAACAGAGCTTTTCAAACAAGAAGAAGCCATGGCAGCCAAAAACAACAACAATGCCAACAATGCAAGGAAGGTGCTTGGTGACTTTACTGCACCTACTCCTGACTTCTATGGAAGAAGCATCTCAATCCCTGCCATTGGAGCAAACAACTTTGAGCTTAAGCCTCAATTAGTTTCTCTAATGCAACAGAATTGCAAGTTTCATGGACTTCCATTGGAAGATCCTCATCAGTTCTTAGCTGAATTCTTGCAAATCTGTGACACTGTCAAGACTAATGGGGTTGATCCCGAGGTCTACAAGCTTATGCTTTTTCCCTTTGTTGTAAGAGACAGAGCTAGGACATGGTTGGACTCACAACCTAAAGAAAGCCTGAACTCTTGGGAAAAGCTAGTTAATGCCTTCTTGGCAAAGTTCTTTCCACCTCAAAAATTGAGTAAGCTTAGAGTGGAAGTCCAAACCTTCAGACAGAAGGAAGGTGAATCCCTCTATGAAACTTGGGAAAGATACAAGCAATTAATCAGAAGGTGTCC
This sequence comes from Arachis ipaensis, assembly GCF_000816755.2. Lineage (NCBI taxonomy): Eukaryota > Viridiplantae > Streptophyta > Magnoliopsida > Fabales > Fabaceae > Arachis > Arachis ipaensis. The sequence goes on along the minus strand of NC_029785.2, from coordinate 108,867,023 downwards.
TTCTGATATGCTTTCAGAATGGAGCATCATAGGTATCTTCTATGATGGTCTGTCTGAACTGTCCAAGATGTCATTGGACAACTCTGCTGGAGGATCTCTTCATCTGAAGAAGATGCCTGCAGAAGCTCAGGAACTCATTGAAATGGTTGCAAATAACCAATTCATGTACACTTCTGAAAGGAACCTTGTGAATAATGGGACAAGTCAGAAGAAAGGAGTTCTTGAAATTGATACGCTGAATGCCATATTGGCTCAGAACAAAATATTGACTCAGCAAGTCAATATGATTTCTCAGAGTCTGTCTGGAATACAAGCTGCATCAGTCAGTACTAAGGAAGCTTCCTCTGAAGAAGAAGCTTATGACCCTGAGAACCCTGCAATGGAAGAGGTGAATTACATGGGAGAACCCTATGAAAACACCTATAATCCTTCATGGAGAAATTATCCAAATCTCTCATGGAAGGATCAACAGAGACCTCAACAAGGCTTCAATAACAATAATGGTGGACGAAACAAGTTTAGCAATAGCATGCCTTTTCCATCATCTTCTCAGCAACAGACAGAAAATTCTAAGCAGAGCCACTCTGACTTAGTGGTGCACGAAATTACAATCACACTTTTGTAACTCCGCACAACTAACCAGCAAGTGTACTGGGTCGTCCAAGTAATACCTTACGTGAGTAAGGGTCGATCCCACGGAGATTGTCGGCTTGAAGCAAGCTATGGTTATCTTGTAACTCTTAGTCAGGATATCAATAATTCTCAGATTTAGTTGTAAAAAGTAAAAGAACATGAAATAAATACTTGTTATGTAGTAATGAAGAACAGTTGAGGCTTTGGAGATGCTTTGTCTTCTGAATCTCTGCTTTCCTACTATCTTCTTCTTCATGCACGCAAGGCTCCTTCCATGGCAAGCTTTATGTTGGGCAACCAGAAAATACCTGAAATCACAGAAAAACACACAAACTCATAGTAAAGTTTAAAAAAGTGAATTTTAAATAAAAACTAATAAAAATATAATAAAAACTAATTAAAATATACTAAAAACATACTAAAAATAATGTCAAAAAGCGTATAAATTATCCGCTCATCACAACACCAAACTTAAATTGTTGCTTGTCCCCAAGAAACTAAAAATTAAATAGGATAAAAAGAAGAGAATATACAATGAATTCCAAAAACATCTATGAAGATCAGTATTAATTAGATGAGCGGGGCTTTTAGCTTTTTGCTTCTGAACAGTTTTGGCATCGCACTTTATTCCTTGAAGTTCAGAATGATTGGCATCTATAGGAACTCAGAATCCAGATAGTGCTATTGATTCTCCTAGTTAAGTATGTTGATTCTTGAACACAGCTACTTTATGAGTCTTGGCTGTGGCCCTAAGCACTTTGTTTTCCAGTATTACCACCGGATACATAAATGCCACAGACACATAACTGGGTGAACCTTTTCAGATTGTGACTCAGCTTTGCTAGAGTCCCCAATTAGAGGTGTCCAGGGTTCTTAAGCACACTCTTCTTTTTGCTTTGGACCTCGACTTTAACCGCTCAGTCTCAAGTTTTCACTTGACACCTTCACGCCACAAGCACATGGTTAGGGACAGCTTGGTTTAGCCGCTTAGGCCAGGATTTTATTCCTGTGGGCCCTCCTATATCCACTGATGCTCAAAGCCTTGGATCCTTTTTATCACCCTTGCCTTTTGGTTTAAAGGGGTATTAGCTTTTTCTGCTTGCTTTTCTTTTTCTTTCTTTTTCTTTTCTCGTTTTTTTCGCCTCTTCTCTTTTTTTTTTCTGTAAGCTTTTCACTGCTTTTTCTTGCTTCACGAATCAATTTTATGATTTTTCAGATCATCAGATAACATTTCTCCTTTTCCATCATTCTTTCAAGAGCCAACAATTTTAACATTCATGAATCAACAAATTCAAAAATATGCACTGTTCAAGCATTCATTCAGAAAAACAAAAGTATTGCCACCACATCAAAATAATTAATCTGTTTTAAAACTCTAAATTCATGCACTTCTTTTTATTTTTTAATTAAAAATATTTTTTATTTAAGAAAGGTGATGGATTCATTTTCATAGCTTTAAGGCATAGACACTTAGACACTAATGATCATGTAATAAGACACAAACATAAATAAACATAAAGCATAAAAATTCGAAAAACAGAAAATAAAGAACAAGGAAATTAAAGAATGGGTCCACCTTAGTGATGGCACCTAGTTCTTCCTTTTGAAGATCTTATGGAGTGCTTGAGCTCCTCAATGTCTCTTCCTTGCCTTTGTTGCTCCTCTCTCATAACTCTTTGGTCTTCTCTAATTTCATGAAGGAGGATGGAATGCTCTTGGTGCTCCACCCTTAGTTGTCCCCTATTGGAACTTAATTCTCCTAGGGAGGTATTAATTTGCTCCCAATAGTTTTGTGGAGGAAAATGCATCCCTTGAGGCATCTCAGGGATTTCATGATGATGATTTTCCTCATGCTCTTGGTGAGGTCCATGAGTGGGCTCTTTTGTTTGCTCCATCCTTTTCTTAGTGATGGGCTTGTCCTCTTCAACGAGGAGTCTTGGCCACAACTTCATAGAAGTGGTCTTGATGGACCTTTGAGATGAATCTCTCCATCTCCCATGACTCGAAGGTGGAAGCTTTTGCCTTCCCTTTCCTCTTTCTAGAGGTTTCTCTGGCCTTTGGTGCCATAAATGGTTATGGAAAAATAAAAAGCAACGCTTTTACCACACCAAACTTAGAAGGTTTGCTCGTCCTCGAGCAAAAGAAGAAAGAAAAGAGGAGAAGAAGAAGAAATGGAGGAGATGGAAGGTAGTGAAGGTTTCGGCCAAGGTGGGTGGAGTAGTGTGTAGGAAGTGTGAAAATGAAGGAGTGAAGATGGGTTTATATAGGGGTGGAGAGAGGGTTGGGTTGTGGCCATGTATGGGTGGGTTTGGGACGGAAAGTGGTTTGGTGAAGGGAGAGAGTGAGTTGAGGTTAGTGGGGATCCTGTAGGGTCTACAGATCCTGAGGTGTCAAGGATTTCTCATCCCTGCACCTGTTAGGCGTGTAAAACGCCCATTACTGCCAATCCTGGCATTAAACGCCAGGTTGCTGCCCATTTCTGGCATTTAACGCCAGCTTCTTGCCCTTTTCTGGCATTAAACGCCAGCTCTGTGCCCATTTCTGGCGTTTAAACGCCAGTAAGTTTCTCTTCCAGGGTGTGCTATTTTTAATGCTATTTTTCATTCTGTTTTTGCTTTTTCAGTTGTTTTTGTGACTCCACATGATCATCAACCTACAGAAAACATAAAATAACAATAGAAAATAAATAGATATAATAAAATTGGGTTGCCTCCCAACAAACGCTTCTTTATTGTCTTTAGCTGGACCTTGACTGAGTTTTATTCTAGTCTCAGTTTTGAGCATTCTTGCTCAAAATTGCTTTCAAGATAATGTTTGATTCTCTGTCCATTAACAATGAACTTTTTGTCAGAATCAATATCCTGAAGCTCAATATATCCATATGGTGACACTCCTGTGATCACATATGGTCCCCTCCACCGGGATTTTAATTTCCCGGGGAATAATCTAAGCCTAGAGTTGAACAGCAGAACCTTTTGTCCTGGCTCAAAGACTCTGGATGACAATTTCTTGTCATGCCACTTTTTTGCTTTTTCCTTATAAATTTTTGCATTTTCAAAAGCATTGAGTCTGAACTCCTCTAACTCATTTAGCTGGAGCAATCTTTTCTCACCAGCTAACTTAGCATCCATGTTTAGGAATCTGGTTTCCCAGTAGGCTTTATGTTCCAGTTCCACGGGCAGATGACAGGCCTTGCCATACACAAGCTAGTATGGAGAGGTTCCTATAGGAGTCTTGAATGCTGTTCTGTATGCCCACAGAGCATCATCCAAGCTCTTTGCCCAATTGATGACAAGTCATCTTAGCCTAGTTTCACTAGCCTTTTTCTTTTATTTTCAATTGAATTATGCACTTTCTTGAGCCACAAGCAAGCCAATTGGGTAGATTTTCATGTTTCCTTTGATTCTCAATCCTTCAATCCCTGTGGGATCGACCTCACTCCCGTGAGTTATTATTACTTGATGCGACCCGGTGCACTTGCCGGTGAGTTTTGTGTCGGATCGTTTTCCGCACATCAAGTTTTTAGTGCCGTTGCCGGGGATTGATTAGATCGACAATGATTTAGTGATGGTGGTGGTCACTTTTGCAACAAACAGATGGATAAACTCCTCCACAAATATGGAGTAATCCATAAAGTAGCCACACCTTACCACCCTCAGACTAATGGCCAGGCTGAACTCGCAAATAGGGAATTGAAGAAGATCCTAGAGAAAACAGTGGGAAGCACGAGAGAGGATTGGGCTAGGAAGTTAGAAGATGCCTTATGGGCATATAGGACAGCTTACAAAACCCCTATTGGCAAGTCACCCTTTCAGTTATTATATGGCAAATCCTGTCACCTCCCTGTAGAGCTGGAACACAGAGCTTTTTGGGCCACTAAACTCCTCAACCTTGAATCCCAAGCTGCAGGAGAGAAAAGGTTGTTGCAACTAAATGAGTTAGATAAATTCAGGCTAGAAGCCTATGAGAGTGCTAAGATATACAAGGAAAGAGCTAAGAGGTGGCATGATAAGAAGATCACAAAGAAGGAGTTCAAGCCAGGACAACAAGTGCTCCTGTATAACTCAAGGCTTAAGATCTTCCCTGACAAACTTAAGTCTAAGTGGACTGGTCCGTACTTGGTGACAAAGGTTTTTCCTTATGGGAGTATTGAATTGCTAGATGAAGCAACAAAGAGTCAATTTACAGCAAACGGTCACAGAGCAAAGCTGTACTTGGGAGGACAATGGGATAAGGAAAAAGAGGTTTAGAACCTACAACCTTCTTGAAAAGAATTGAAGAATGTCAAGCTAATAACAATAAAGAAGCGCTTGTTGGGAGGCAACCCAACCTGAGGTAGTTTTCTTTTCATAGCCTTTTCAATAAAAATGTTGAATAGCTTTATCTATATTGCAAACAAAAGAAAAACAAAAAGAAACAAAGCTAGACACCAATAGCTTGAACCTTAGAATATATGCCTGTGGTGTCTTTGTACTAGGATCTGCTTAGATTATTAAGCTCTTTGGAGTGCATCAACACTTGGTGACTTGGGTTAACTAACTCGGGATCATCAGCTGAAAGTCCACTATCAAGAGCAACCTAACTACAAGGCATTTAGTAACCCAAAGAGGTGCTGGGCATCAATGTTTTAAGAAGGAATGTGAGCCAAGTGTCTATAGTGAATAATGTGTCAAGTATAAAGAAATCAATGAACTTATTACACATGACACTCAAATAAATCTTATGAACAAAATAATAGCCAAGAATAAAGGAATAATGAGAAGTCATAGCAGTGTGTTGCTTGATGCTTGAAGAAGACTTTCTAGGCCTAAGAGTCAATAAGAAGTGAGTGTTTACATATCCACATAAAACCCCATGAACTACCAATAATACTCTGCTAGCATGAACATCATCTTCTATTTCATTCTTTCTTCTCAATAATTCATTCCTTGCTTGGGGACAAGCAAGCTTTAAGTTTGGTGTTGTGATGACAAGTCATCTTAGCCTAGTTTCACTAGCCTTTTTCTTTTGTTTTCAATTGAATTATGGACTTTCTTGAGGCACAAGCAAGCCAATTGGGTAGATTTTCATGTTTCCTTTGATTTAATCAACCATAGATGAATTAATGCAATTTCATGAGGATTTATGCTATAATTGCCACATATTATGAAAGAATGACAAACTCATGATTTTGAGCATAGCTTTGATATGTTTGGTTGATTGATGATAAGGGAAAAGAGTTGATGATAGGAGCTTGGAGAAAGGTTGAAGCAAGAAGGAATGGCTAGGAGCAAGAGAGAACAAAAAGTTTGAGCAAAAGTTTGCCTCAAACCTCAAATCAAACTTTTGG
>NC_029785.2:108855188-108857936 GCF_000816755.2 Arachis ipaensis | reverse complement strand
CTAAATCAACCACTAAACTAAAATTGCTCAATCCTTCAATCCCTGTGGGATCGACCTCACTCCCGTGAGTTATTATTACTTGATGCGACCCGGTGCACTTGCCGGTGAGTTTTGTGTCGGATCGTTTTCCGCACATCACCAATCCTTTCTATGGGTAATTACAGTCCATTCCAGGATTCTCTTTAATTCTCTGTTAGAGACTTCAGCCTGCCCATTTGTCTGTGGATGATATGGAGTTGCTACTTTGTGGCTAATTCCATATCGAACCATAGCAGAGTAAAGCTGTTTATTGCATAAATGGGTGCCCCCATCACTGATTAGTACTCTGGGAACACCGAATCTGCTGAAAATATGTTTCTGGAGGAACTTCAGCACAGTCTTGGTATCATTAGTGGGTGTGGCAATTGCTTCCACCCATTTAGATACGTAGTCTACTGCCACCAGAATGTAAGTGTTTGAGTATGATGGTGGGAAAGAACCCATGAAGTCAATACCCCATACATCAAACAACTTAATCTCTAAGATCCTTTGTTGAGGCATGGCATAACCATGAGGCAAGTTACCAGCTCTTTGGCAACTGTCACAGTTACGCACAAACTCTCGGGCATCTCTATAGAGAGTAGGCCAATAGAAGCCACATTGGAGGACTTTAGTGGCTGTTCGCTCACTTCCGAAATGTCCTCCATACTGTGATCCATGGCAATGTCACAGGATCTTCTGTGCCTCCTCTCTAGGGATGCATCTGCGGATCATTCCATTTGCGCATCTCTTAAAGAGATATGGTTCATCCCATAAGTAGTACTTTGCGTCAGAAATTAGTTTTTTCTTTTGCAACCTACTGTACTCCTGGGGTATGAACCTCACAGCTTTATAATTTGCAATGTCTGCAAACCATGGTGCTTCCTGAATGGCAAAAAGTTGCTCATCCGAAAAGTCTCAGAGATCTCAGTAGGAGGGAGGGACGCCCCTGCTACTGGTTCTATCCGGGACAGGTGATCAGCTACCTGGTTCTCTGTCCCTTTTCTGTCTCTTATTTCTATATCAAACTCTTGCAGAAGCAACACCCATCTTATGAGCCTGGGTTTTGAATCCTGCTTTGTGAGTAGATATTTAAGAGCAGCATGGTCAGTATACACAATCACTTTTGATCTTACTAAATAGGATCTAAACTTGTCAATGGCATAAACCACTACAAGTAACTCCTTTTCTGTGGTTGTGTAATTCTTCTGTGCGTCATTTAGAACATGACTGGTATAGTAAATGACGTGCAGAAGCTTGTTATGCCTTTGTCCCAACACTGCACCAATGGCATGGTCACTGGCATCACACACTAATTCGAATGGTAATGTCCAGTCAGGTGCAGAGATGACTGGTGCTGTGACCAGCTTGGCTTTCAGGGTCTCAAACGCCTGCAGACACTCTGTGTCAAACACAAATGGCATGTCAGCAGCTAGCAAGTTGCTTAGAGGTTTTGCAATTTTTGAAAAATCCTTTATGAACCTCCTATAGAATCCTGCATGCCCCAGAAAGCTTCTGATTGCCTTAACATTGGCAGGTGGTGGTAATTTCTCAATTACCTCTACCTTGGCTTGATCCACCTCTATTCCCTTGCTTGAAATTTTGTGCCCAAGGACAATTCCTTCAGTCACCATAAAGTGATATTTTTCCCAGTTTAAGACTAAGTTAGTCTCTTGGCACCTTTTCAAGACAAGTGCTAGATGATCAAGACAGGAGCTGAATGAGTCTCCAAATACTGAGAAGTCATCCATGAAGACTTCCAGAAACTTCTCTACCATATCAAAGAAGATAGAGAGCATGCACCTCTGAAAGGTTGCAGGTGCATTGCACAGACCAAAAGGCATTCTTCTGTAAGCAAATACTCCAGATGGACATGTGAATGCTGTTTTCTCTTGGTCTTGAGGATCCACTGTAATTTGGTTGTAGCCTGAATAGCCATCCAAAAAGCAGTAATATTCATGGCCTGCTAGTCTCTCTAGCATCTGTTCTATGAATGGTAAAGAAAAATGATCCTTTCTGGTGGCTGTATTGAGCCTTCTGTAGTCAATACACATACGCCATCCTGTAACTGTTCTTGTGGGAACCAGTTCATTCTTTTCATTATGAACCACTATCATGCCTCCCTTCTTAGGGAAAACTTGGACAGGGCTCACCCAGGGGCTATCAGAAATAGGATAAATAATCCCAGCCTCTAGTAACTTAGTGACCTCTTTCTGCACCACTTCCTTCATGGCTGGATTTAGCCGCCTCTGTGGTTGAACCACTGGCTTGGCATCATCCTCCAATAGGATTTTGTGTATGCATCTTGCTGGGCTAATGCCCTTAAGGTCACTTATGGACCACCCAAGAGCTGTCTTGTGTGTCCTTAGCACTTGAATTAGTGCTTTCTCTTCCTGTGGATTTAAAGCAGAGCTTATGATCACTGGAAAAGTGTCACCCTCTCCCAAAAATGCATATTTCAAGGATGGTGGTAGTGGTTTGAGCTCTGGTTTAGGAGGTTTCTCCTCTTCCTGAGGGATTTTTAGAGGTTCTTTCATTTTCTCTGGTTCCTCCAAATTAGGCTGAACATCTTTAAAGATGTCTTCTAGCTCTGATTCAAGACTCTCAGTCATATTGATCTCTTCCACCAAAGAGTCAATAATATCAGTACTCATGTAGTCATTTGCTGTGTCTGGATGCTGCATAGCTTTGACAGCATTTAACTTGAACTCATCCTCATTGACTCTCAGG
>NC_029785.2:108841446-108854915 GCF_000816755.2 Arachis ipaensis | reverse complement strand
CAAATGGGATCTTTATTTCAAGAGTCCTGAGATAGTCTGCAAAGCGGGTAAATTGTTTATCCTGTTTCACTTGGCGGAGCTTCTGAGGATAAGGCATATTGGCTTTATATTCTTCAACCTTAGTTGCTGCAGGTTTATTCCCTACAGAAGTGGTTGGAGAAGCCTTCTTAGAGGGGTTACTATCAGCACTTGCAGGTGTCTGATTCCTCATAGGCGTTTGAACGCCAGGATTGGGTGCTGGATGGGCGTTTAACGCCAGCTTCCCACCCTTTTCTGGCGTTTGAATGCCAGAGTTATTCCTCTCTGGGCTCTTGATGTCCTCAGAGGGATCTTGGGTAGTGGTTTGGTCATCCTCTGTCATTTGTTCCTTTCTTGACTTTTTGCTATTTTGAGCTGAGTTATTCAATGTCTTCCCGCTCCTTAGTTGGACAGCTTGGCATTCTTCTGTTATCTGTTTAGATAGCTGCTGTCTTGTCTGATTCAATTGTGCTTCTATATTCTTTTTAGCATTTTTAGTGTCTTGGAGCATCTCTTTGAATTCTGCTAATTATTTTGTCATAAGGAGTAATTGCTGATTAAGTTCAATAATCTGTTCTTGAGGATTGGGATCAGTAGTTACTGCCATAGCCTCTTCTTTTATGGAGGATTCACTGTTTGAGTACAGATGTTGATTTCTAGCAACTGTGTCTATGAGCTCTTGAGCTTCTTCAATTGTTTTTCTCATGTGTATAGATCCACTAGCTGAGTGGTCTAGGGACATCTGAGATTTTTCTGTAAGTCCATAGTAGAAGATGTCTAACTTTACCCACTCTGAAAACATTTCAGAAGGGCATTTTCTCAGCATCCCTCTGTACCTCTCCCAGGCGTTATAAAGGGATTCATGATCCTCTTGTTTAAAGCCTTGGATGTCCAGCCTTAGCTGTGTCATCCTTTTTGGAGGGTAAAATTGATTCAAGAATTTGTCTGATAACTGTCTCCATGTTTTTATGCTTGCTGTGGGTTGGTTATTTAACCACCTCTTAGCTTGATCTTTTACAGCAAATGAAAACAGTAATAATCTGTAGACATCCCGATCCACTTCTTTATCACGTACTATGTCAGCAATTTGTAAGAACTATGCCAGAAACTCAGTAGGTTCTTCCTATGGAAGACCGGAATACTGGCAATTTTGCTGCACCATGATAATAAGCTGAGGATTTAGCTCAAAGCTGCTTGCTTTGATGGGAGGTATACAGATGCTACTCCCATATGCAACTGTAATGGGTTAGCATATGACCCCAGAGTCCTTCTGGACTGTTCACTTCCACTTATGTCCATGATGGAGAAAAGGGAATTGATATGAATTTATTTTTTTTTAATTAAAAGTGACCGAAAATAATAAAATAAAATAAAAGGAAAATAAAATAAAATTTCGAAAACTAAAAGAAAATAAAATCAAAGCAAATTGAAAACTAAATGAATTAATTAGTTAGAAAGATTTTGGAATTTGTAATAAAAAAGATATGATTGAAAATTATTTTGAAAAAGATATGATTGCAATTTATTAAAAAAAAAGATATGATTGAAAGTTATTTTGAAAAAGATATGATTGAGAAGATATGATTGCAAATTAAAAAAAAAGATATGATTGAAGAAATTAAAAAGATTTGATTTTTGAAAAAGATTTGAAAAGATCAATTTTTGAAATTAGAATATTGACTTGACTAAAAAAAAGATATGATTTTGAAAATCTTTGACTAAATTAATGCAAAATTTTGAAATTTATGAGTAAAATAAGGAAAGGATATTTTTTTTATTTTTGAATTTTAATGCGGAAAGAGAAAAACAACAAAATGACACTAAACTTAGAAATTTTAGATCAAAACACAGAGAACAAACAAGAAACTTTGAATGTCAAGATGAACACCAAGAACACTTTGAAGATCAAGATGAATACCAAGAACAAATTTTTGAAAAATTTTTAAGTAAATAAAAGCACAAGAACACACCAAACTTAATATTTTTAGAAAATCAAACACAAATTTTTGAAAAAGTAAAGGAAAACACAAAGAAGACACCAAACTTAAAATTTTTAGAAAATCAAACATAAATTTTCGAAAATTTAAAGGAAAACACAAAGAAGACACCAAACTTAGAAATTTTTAAAGATCAAGAAAGAACTACGAACATGCAAATTCGAAAAAATTAAAAGAAAATAAAAGCATGCAATTGACACCAAACTTAAAATATGAAACTAAACTCAAATAAAAGACTCTAAACCAACAAAAATAAAATATTCCTAATCTAAGCAACAAGATAAACCGTCAGTTGTCCAAACTCGAACAATCCCCGGCAACGGCGCCAAAAACTTAGTGCACGAAATTACAATCACACTTTTGCAACTCCGCACAACTAACCAGCAAGTGCACTGGGTCATCCAAGTAATACCTTACGTGAGTAAGGGTCGATCCCACGGAGATTGTCAGCTTGAAGCAAGCTATGGTTATCTTGTTACTCTTAGTCAGGATATCAATAATTCTCAGATTTAATTGTAAAAAGTAAAAGAACATGAAATAAATACTTGTTATGCAGTAATGAAGAACAGGTTGAGGATTTGGAGATGCTTTGTCTTCTGAATCGCAACTATAGTCTCTGATCTAATTAAAACCACTCAAAGTTTCATGACTAAAACAAGGTCCTCCATTAGAAATTTGGAGGCACAACAAGTAGGTCAGCTGAGTAAGAAAGTTACTAAACTCTCTCCTAGTACTCTTCCAAGCAATACAGAAGAGAATCCAAAAGGAGAGTGCAAGGCCATCAACATACCCCACACGGCCGAACCTGGAGAGGAGGAAGAGGCAGTGATCTCCACTGAGGAAGACCTCAATGGACATCCACTGGCCTCCAAGGAGTTTCCTCATGAGGAACCATGGGAATCTGAGGCTCACACTGAGACCATAGAGATTCCATTGAATTTACTTATGCCATTCATGAGCTCTGATGAGTATTCTTCCTCTGAAGAGGATGAAGATGTTACTGAAGAGCAAGTTGCTAAGTACCTTGGAGTAATCATGAAGCTAAACGCCAAGTTATTTGGTAATGAGACTTGGGAGAATGAACCTCCATTGCTCACTAAAGAATTAGATGACTTGACTAGGCAGAGATTACCTCAAAAGAGACAAGATCCTGGGAAGTTCTCAATACCTTGTACTATAGGCACCATGACCTTTGAGAAGGCTCTGTGTGACCTAGGGTCAAGCATAAACCTCATGCCTCTCTCTATAATAGAGAAGCTAGGGATTATTGAGGTACAAGCTGCAAGAATCTCACTAGAGATGGCAGACAATTCAAGGAAACAAGCTTATGGACTTGTAGAGGATGTCTTGGTAAAGGTTGAAGACCACTACATCCTTACTGATTTCATAATCCTAGATACTGGGAAGTGTATGGATGAATCCATCATCCTTGGTAGACCCTTCCTAGCCACAGCAAAAGCTGTGATTGATGTAGACAGAGGAGAATTAGTCCTTCAAGTGAATGAGGACTCCCTTGTGTTAAAGGCTCAAGGATCTCCCTCTGTAACCATGGAGAAGAAGCATGAAAAGCTTCTCTCAATACAGAGTCAAACAAAATCCCCACATTCAAACTCTAAGTTTGGTGTTGGGAGGCCACAGCCAAACTCTAAGTTTGGTGTTGAGAGGCCATCATCAAGCTCTAAACATCTGTGAGGCTCCATGAGAGCCCACTGTCAAGCTATTGACATTAAAGAAGCCCTTGTTGGGAGGCAACCCAATCTTTAATTATCTATGTTAAATTTCTATTTTCTTTTGTTATTTTATGTTTTCTGTAGGTTGATGATCATGTGAAGTCACAAAAACAATTGAAAAAGCAAAAATAGAAGGAAAAACAGTATTAAAAATAGAACACCCTGGAGGAGAAACTTGCTAGCGTTTAAACACCAATAAGAGTAGCAGAATGGGCGTTAAACGCCCAGTCTGGCACTATTCTGGGCGTTTAAAGCCAGAAATGGGCACCAGACTGGCGTTTAACGCCAGGAATGGGCAAGAAGCTGGCGTTAAACGCCAGAAATGGGCAGCAGCCTGGCGTTTAACGCCAGGATTGGAAGAAAGGGGCATTTTGGCACGCCACTTGGTACAGGGATGAGATATCCTTGACACCTCAGGATCTGTGGACCCTACAGGATCCCCACCTACCTCATCTCTCTCTCTCTTCTTCACCCATTCACCAATCACCTCAATACCTCTTCTCCAAAAACCCCTCACCTATCAAATCCCACCATTCTCTTCACCATTCACATCCATCCTTCATAAAACCCCACCTACCTCACCATTCAAATTCAAACCACTTTCCCACCCAAACCCACCCATAATGGCCGAACCATACCCCCCTCTCCACTCCTATATAAACCCATCCTCACTCCTTCATTTTCACACAACATACACACTACTTCTCCCCTTTGGCCGAAATACTAAGCCCTCTCCATCTCCTCTATTTCTTCTTCTTCTACTCTCTTCTTTCTTCTTTTGCTCAAGGACGAGCAAACCTTCTAAGTTTGGTGTGGTAAAAGTATTGCTTTTTGTTTTTCATAACCATTTATGGCACCTAAGGCCGGAGAAACCTCTAGAAAGAGGAAAGGGAAGGCAAAAGCTTTCACCTCCGAGTCATGGGAGATTGAGAGATTCATCTCAAGGGTGCACCAAGACCACTTCTATGAAGTTGTGGCCAAGAAGAAGATGATCCCCGAGGTCCCTTTCAAACTCAAAAAGGGTGAATATCCGGAGATCCGACATGGGATGCGAAGAAGAGGTTGGGAAGTTCTCACCAACCCCATTCAACAAGTCAGAATCTTAATGGTTCAAGAGTTCTATGCCAATGCATGGATCACCAAGAACCATGATCAAAGTGTGAACCCAGACTGATAAACCCATATTTTATGATATATTTTGTGCTTAGTTTGAGTGATTTATTCAATCCTTCACCCACTTATTCATATTAATTGCATGGTTTTACTTTCCCTTCCTCATTATGTGATGTATGTAAAAAAACATGTTTCCTATGCTCTAAAATTAATTATTTTAATTACCTTTATTTCCATTCGATGCCGTGATTAGTGTGTTGAGTAGTTTCAGATCTTCTAAGGCAGGAATGACTTAAAGGATGGAAAGGAAACATACAAAAATGGAAGGAAAGCATAAAACGGAGTTTTTGGAGAAACTGGCATCCACGCGATCGCATGGGCGACACGGACGCATGCCAAGCGCGAAGAAGCAGCGACGCAGCCGCTTGACTGATGCGACCGCGCGCCTTAAGTAGAACACATATGACGCGGTCGCATGACTGACGCGACCGCGTGACAAGAAAAACTCCGAATGACGCGACCGCGTGACCCACGCAGACACGTGACAGAGGCCACGCACCAGAAATTGCAGAAAACGCTCATAGCGAATTCTGAAGCCCTTTTTGGCCCAAATCCAAGTCCAGAAGACATAGACCAGAGGTTTTGAAGTGGGAGAATGCATCCATTCAAGGGGAGTCTCCACTTTAGTTAGTTTTCATGATTTAGATTTAGTTTTGAGAGGGAGATTCTCTCCTCTCTCTTAGGATTAGGATTTAGGATTTCTCTTAGTTTTAGGAGTGACTCTCGATCCCAGGTTCAATGTTCTTTTATTTTAAGCTTCCCTTTCACTTTTTTATTCATTCCATTACTTTGGTTGATTATTTGATGTTGCAATTTAATTTATGAATTCTTCCATGTTACAGATTATTATTTTGAATTAATATTATTTGAGGTATTTCAGTTTAATATTGCTTTCTTTTATTTACATTATTGTTATTCCCATCTGAAGACATTTTTATTCCAGTAAATTTATTTTTCTCCTTTTTGGTCTTGGTTAGGAAATCAGTAACTCAGGAGTTATCAAACTCAAACATGATTGATAATTGTTATCTTGATTAATTAAATGAACTTCAATAATCCCAATCTTTTCTTAGGAGATAAATAGGATTCGAAGATCAAACCAATTAACCACTTGACCTTCCTTTATCTTAGTAAAGGTTAACAAAGTAGAATTAAGATTAAATTCTCATTATCATTGATAAGGAAAACTAGGATAGGACCTCTAATTTCTCATACCTTGCCAAAAGTTATTTACAGTCATATATTTATTTTACTTGCCATTTAAATTACCTGTTCTTCATTTACTTTAATTGTTGATTAAACCATTCTCTTCTCATTCTCAAAACCCCAATTTATAATCTCCATAACCAATAATAAGAACATACCTCCCTGCAGTTCCTTGAGAAGACGACCCGAGGTTTGAATACTTCGGTTATCAATTTATTTAGGGGTTTGTTACTTGTGACAACCAAACGTTTGTACGAAGGGATTTCTGTTGGTTTAGAGACTATATCTACAACGCGACTGTTTTTATAAAATTCTTTACTGGCAAAAATCCTAACGTCAAAATGGCGCCGTTGCTGGGGAACTGCAATCGTGTGCCTTATTATTGGTTATTGTAAATATTTTATCTTTTACTTGTTTATTTGTCTCTATTCTCCCCTCTTTATTTCTTTTTAGCTACTATGAATTCTCACCCCTTTCGCTTTGAGTTTGGTTCTAATGTTATCGAAAGGAATGGAAGTTATAACAGGAACATGCATCAAGGTCAGAGCAATCAAAGATGGATGGAGCCAAGAGGATCTGATCAACCCTTCAGGCAACAACACCCTCCAAGATATCATGGACAAAAACCATTCTACAATGCATACCAAGCAAATAGACATGGTGGACAACCTTGTAATTACCAACAAGCCCCACCCTGTGCTTATAGACCATTCTCTCAACGTAACTTCGAACTACCACACTCACAAGCTCCTTTTCACCATTCACCACCGTATGATCCTTATTTACCCCAGTTCCAATCCAATTACTCCCAAACACCATCACTTCCCCCTGTGCCATATCCAAATCTATCACCCCGAGAATCAGAGGTTCGCCTCAAGGAAACAGTAAATCGACTTCAAACAACCCTTCATCAACTGGAGTAAGCAGTAAGTCAATTATCTTCTAGACGTTTGAACATTCAAGGACCTCCCACAGCCCCATGTGGACAATCTAATGAAGAGCGTAGTATGAAGGAGATATTAGAAACTCCAGTGGACAAGATAGAGTATGGCTTCGTACTGGAACAAGTAGAGGAAGCTGTTATTATTGAAGAAGAAGAGTTGGTTGAAGACTTAGGAGATGCTGAACCTCCATGGGAATCCAAAGTTGTGGATCATTCTGTCAAGGATGTTACAATTGATGCTAAAGAGGATTGTGCGCAATCCCCCGAGCAAGTCTTTCATGAAGAACTAGACAGAATAACCCAAGAAGCAAATTTTCTTGATGATGATAGTCACAAGTCAAGTTCTCCTAGTTATGAACTTGCATCCGCAAGTGAATTCCCTGAGATCGAATAATCTTCTCCAAGTGAATACGAAGATGATACGGAGGTAGATTTCTCTCAACCTCCAGTCTATGACTTAAGTGATGAGGAAGACATAGATGGCTTTAATAAGGACATGGATACATTTGAAGAATCTTGCAAAGAAGTGGAGAATTTCACAGAAGAACACAAGGTAGTAGAACTCATAGAACCACTGGAACCACCTATCCCAAGGCCATTACCACCCAATACAAGTTTTAAGTGGGTACAATCCTTAACCTTTAACTGTATTTTTCCACTTGAATATGGTTTGCTTGAAACAGATGGCCAGCTTAGAGCTCTCTGCGGCTATAAGAGTAAAAGGGAAATGGCTCATACTCAGAGCTGATGCACGAGGTTTAATAAGGTTCCACGCTTCGACTCGAAGTACACGGATTGGCATCATGATCAATCGGATGGATCTTAGAAAACATTTGGTTATCCTGGTGAGAATCTAATTTCTAAACCGCCCAGATGGAAAAGTATGGATCAAGACGAAGGCAGATTTAAAAGCAAAGTTTGGGATCCTGGAATCTATGCTGACAATTGATGAGCGGATAATTTATACGCTTTTTGGCATTGTTTTTACTTAGTTTTTAGTATGATTTAGTTGGTTTTTAGTATATTTTTATTAGTTTTTAATTAAAAATTACATTTCTGGAATTTACTATGAGTTTGTGTTTTTTTTGTAATTTCAGGTATTTTCTGGCTGAAATTGAGGAAGCTGAGCAAAAATCTGATTCAGGCTGAAAAAGGACTGCTGATGCTGTTGGATTCTGACCTCCCTGAACTCAAAGTGGATTTTCTGGAGCTACAGAACTCCAAATGGCGCGCTCTCAATTGCGTTGGAAAGTAGACATCCAGGGCTTTCCAGTAATATATAATAGTTCATACTTTGCTCAAGGATAGACGACGTAAACTGGCGTTCAATGCCAGTTCCATGTTGCAGTCTGGCGTCCAGCGCCAGAAACAAGTTACAAGTTGGAGTTCAACGCCAGAAACAGGTTACAACCTGGCGTTGAACGCCCAAAACAGCCCAGGCACGTGAGAAGCTTAAGTCTCAGCCCCAGCACACACCAAGTGGGCCCCAGAAGTGGATTTTTACACTGTCTATCATAGTTTACTCATTTTCTGTAAACCTAGGTTACTAGTTTAGTATTTAAACAACTTTTAGAGATTTATTTGGTACCTCATGACATTTTTAAATCATCACCCCGGGTGCCTGACAATCTGTTTGAAGCTGCTCAGAAGCTTCACATGCCTAGTTTGGGACCCCGGAGGCTATTGGCATTCCAAGCATTGGTGGAGATTTCTGGATGAATTTAAGCATAAGCCGCCATAACAGGAAGCTCATCCAATGTCCAACTTAAGGACTTTAACTAAAAGTGCTAGGTGGGAGACAACCCACCATGGTATGATCGTTCCTTTTTCAATTTTTATTTAGTTTTATTTGTTTTTAAGTTTTATTTTATTTTATTATATTGAACCTGGAGTATTGCATCTCATTCATATTAATCATTGTATTCTGCATACTACATAATTGCATACCTGCAAAAAAAAGGGTGCGCGACGCGACCGCATCATTCATGCGATCACGTCAATTTGCGAAAAACATTACCCACGCGACCACGTCATTCACGCGGCCGCGTGCCCTGGAGATTGGCGTAAAGATCCAACGTCCAAAAAGTTAGGCTGGAATCGTGCGGCCATTGTGCGTTTCGCACAAATGACCCACGCGATCGCGTCACTTGCACAACACACATCCCACGCGATAGCGTGAGCGACGCGATCGCGTCGCATGGATTGCACAAACACCCCAAAGGAGACAGAGAGTTGTGCTAAAATGACGCTGGAACTGTGCGTTTCGAACAATTTCCAGCGACGCAATCGCATGCCTCAGGCGATCGCGTCATTTACTCTTTTTGCCTTCCACGCGATCGCGTCACTCACGCAATCGTGTCGACCCCATTTTACCCAGCCACGCGACCGCGTGCCCCACGCGATCGCGTGGATTCAAATTTATAACCCCCCAGTCACGCGAACCCTATCAGTCGCGCCCCCCCTCCCAAACCCCTCTCCCCCCTCTCTTCTTCTCCAATAACACCACCACCACCCAGCCACCACCACACCACCACCACGCCACCGCCAGACTCCAGCTACCCACCCTTCCAGTGATGACACCCTTTAACACCCTGCTTGAGTGAGCATCGGGGACGATGCTACATTTTAAGTGTGGGAAGGTCGCCATCTCTGGCGTTCTTTTTTGGTAAACCACTACATACTCTTTTTATTTATTTTGCTACTTTTCTGTATTTTTCTCTTTATTTTTATTTTTATTTTCTCAGTACTTATATATTGCTATTTTTATGTATTTTCACTCTATTTTCTATATTTTGTATTTTAGTTCATATTTTAGCCATTTAGTTTTAGTTGCAATTCTAACTTATTAGTTATAGAAATTGTGGATTAATTAGTATAGTTTATCCTTTTTAGCATAAGATAGTTTAGTTTAAATTGAAAAATATAAAAAGGAAGTAAACTAGGGACTTGAACATAATAGAAACAATCCACACAACTTGTATATATAGCATTACATGTTAGTTAGTTAACAACATTTCATCAAAGAGAAACACTAGAACTTTAAAGCCATTCAATATAAATTTTACATTGAGAATAATGGGAATTTTTAACTAAACCTGCATGACATACATAAGTGATAAATGATTTTTGAGCTAGAGAATACACAGCCTGTGAGTTTTGAGCTTAATTGTATGGTTACATTCAAACCATAAATTTTATTCCTGTGTGTTCCACCCTTCTTTTTTATTCTAATGTTCTTTACTTTGTTTTAATTTATATGTCCGATTATAGAATATAAATACATACCAAGAGAGTGATTGAGGCCATTATTTGATTTTAAATAGTTCAAGAGTTCTATGCCAATGCATGGATCACCAAGAACCATGATCAAAGTGTGAACCCGAACCCAAAGAATTGGCTTACAATGGTTCGGGGGAAATGCTTAAATTTTAGTCCGGAGAATGTAAGGTTGGCATTCAACTTGCCCATGATGCAAGGAGATGCACACCCCTATACTAGAAGGGTCAACTTTGATCAAAGGTTGGATCAAGTCCTCATAGACATCTGTGAAGAGGGCGCTCAATGGAAGAGAGATTCAAGAAGGAAGCCGGTTCAACTAAGAAGGCATGACCTCAAGCCCGTGGCTAGGGGATGGTTGCAGTTCATCCAACGCTCAATCATTTCCACTAGCAACCGGTCTGAAGTTACTATAGACCGGGCTATCATGATCCATAACATCATGATTAGGGAGGAAGTAGAAGTTCATGAAGTTATATCCCAAGAACTCTACAAGGTGGCAGACAAGTCCTCTACTTTGGCAAGGTTAGCCTTCTCTCATCTCATTTATCACCTTTGCAATTTGGCTGAAATTGAAATAGAGGAAGACATCCTCATTGATGAGGATAAGCCCATCACTAAGAAAAGGATGGAGCAAACAAGAGATCCCACTCATGGACATGAGGAAATTCCTCACCGTGAAATCCCTGAGATGCCTCAAGGGATGCATTTTCCTCCACAAAACTATTGGGAGCAAATCAACACCTCCCTAGGAGAATTAAGTTTCAATATAGGACAACTAAGGGTGGAGCACCAAGAGCATTCCATCCTCCTCCATGAAATTAGAGAAGACCAAAGAGTTATGAGAGAGGAGCAACAAAGGCAAGGAAGAGACATTGAGGAGCTCAAGCACTCCATAAGATCTTCAAGAGGAAGAACAAGCCGCCATCATTAAGGTGGACCCGTTCTTTAATTTTCTTGTTCTTTATTTTCTGTTTTTCGAATTTTTATGCTTTATGTTTATCTATGTTGTGTCTTTATTACATGATCACTAGTGTCTAAGTGTCTTTGCCTTAAAGCTATGAAAATGAATCCATCACCTTTCTTAAAATGAAAAATTTTTTAATTGAAAAAGAAAAAGAAGTACATGAATTTCGAATTTTAAAACAGTTTAGTTATTTTGATGTGGTGGCAATACTTTTGTCTTTCTGAATGAATGCTTGAACAGTGCATATTTTTTGAATTTGTTGATTCATAAATGTTAAAATTGTTGGCTCTTGAAAGAATGATGGAAAAAGGAGAAATGTTATTTGATGATCTAAAAAATCATAAAATTGGTTCTTGAAGCAAGAAAAAGCAGTGAAAAGCTTGCAGAAAAAAATATATATATGCAAAAAAAAAAAAAGAAAAAGCAAGCAGAAAAAGCCAATAACCCTTTAAACCAAAAGGCAAGGGTAAAATAAAAAGGATCCAAGGCTTTGAGCATCAGTGGATAGGAGGGCCCACAGGAATAAAATCCTGGCCTAAGCGGCTAAACCAAGCTGTCCCTAACCATGTGCTTGTGGCGTGAAGGCGTCAAGTGAAAACTTGAGACTGAGCGGTTAAAGTCGTAGTCCAAAAGCAAAAAGAGTGTGCTTAAGAGCTCTGGACACCTCTAATTGGGGACTCTAGCAAAGCTGAGTCACAATCTGAAAAGGTTCACCCAGTTATGTGTCTGTGGCATTTATGTATCCGGTGGTAATACTGAAAAACAAAATGCTTTGGGTCACGGCCAAGACTCATAAAGTAGCTTTGTTCAAGAATCAACATACTTAACTAGGAGAATCAATAACACTATCTGGATTCTAAGTTCCTATAGAAGCCAATCATTCTGAACTTCAAAAGATAAAGTGAGATGCCAAAACTGTTCAGAAGCAAAAAGCTAAAAGCCCCGCTCATCTAATTAATACCGATCTTCATAGATGTTTTTGAAATTCATTGTACATTCTATTCTTTTTATCCTATATGATTTTTAGTTGCTTGGGGACAAGCAACAATTTAAGTTTGGTGTTGTGATGAGCGGATAATTTATACGCTTTTTGCTATTGTTTTTAGTATGTTTTTAGTATATTTTAGTTAGTTTTTATTATGTTTTTATTAGTTTTTATTTAAAAATCACATTTCTGGACTTTACTATGAGTTTGTGTATTTTTCTGTAATTTCAGGTATTTTCTATCTGAAATTGAGGGACCTGAGCAAAAATTTGATTCAGATGCTGAAAAAGGACTGCAGATGCTATTGGATTCTGACCTCCCTGCACTCGAAGGGGATTTTTTGGAGCTACAAAAGCCAAATTGGTGCGCTCTCAATTGCGTTGGAAAGTAGACATCCTGGGCTTTTCAGCAATATATAATAGTCCATACTTTGCTCGATATTTGATGGCCCAAACAGGCATTTCAAGTCAGCTTAAGAATTCTGGCGTCAAAACGCCAGAACTGGCACAAAAGCTGGAGTTAAACGCCCAAACTAGCACAAAAACTGGCGTTTAACTCCAAGAAAAGTCTCTACACATGGAAGCTTCAATGCTCGGCCCAAGCACACACCAAGTGGGCCCGGAAGAAGATTTCTACATTAATTACTTATTTCTGTAAACCCTAGGGTACGAGTTTTCTATAAATAGGACCTTTTGCTCTTGTATTTTCATACTTTTGATAGACCTTTTCACGCTTTTGGGAGGCTGGCCTCACGGCCATGCCTAGACCTTGTTCTTATGTATTTTCAATGGTGGAGTTTCTACATACCATAGATTAAGGTGTGGAGCTCTGCTGTTCTTCATGAATTAATGCAAAGTACTATTATTTTTCTATTCAATTCACGCCTACTTCTTCTCTAAGATATTCATTCGCACCCAAGAACATGATGAATGTGATGATTATGTGACACTCATCACCATTCTCACCTATGAATGCGTGCCTGACAACCACTTCCATTCTACATGCAAACAAGCTTGAATGTGTATCTCTTGGGTTTCTAATCTAAGATTAGAACCTTCGTGGTATAGGCTAGAATTATTGGCGGTCATTCCTGAGATCCGGAACGTCTAAACCTTGTCTGTGGTATTCTGAGTAGGATCTGGGAAGGGATGACTGTGACGAGCTTCAAACTCGC
>NC_029785.2:108814001-108840494 GCF_000816755.2 Arachis ipaensis | reverse complement strand
GTGTGACAGACGCAAAAGGATCAATGGATCCTATTCCAACATGATCGAGAACCGACAGATGATTAGTCGTGCGGTGACAGCGTGCGTAGAATATTTTCACTGAGAGGACGGGAAATAGCCATTGACAACGATGATGCCCAACATAAAGCTTGCCATGGAAAGGAGTATGAATGACTGGAAGAAGGCAATAGGAAAGCAGAGGTTTAGGAGAAACAAAGCATCTTTATACGCTTATCTGAAATTCCTACCAATGAATTACATAAGTATCTCTATCTCTATCTTTATTTTATATTTTATTCATCTTTTAATTATCAATCCTCCATAACCATTTGAATCTGCCTGACTAAGATTTACAAGATGACCATAGCTTGCTTCAAGCCGACAGTCTCCGTGGGATCGACCCTTACTCACATAAGGTATTACTTGGACGACCCAGTGCATTTGCTGGTTAGTTGTGCGGAATTGTGACAAAGTGTGATTCACGTTTGAGAGCTCCAAGTCTTTGGCGCCATTGTTGATGATCACAATTTCGTGCACCAACAAGCAAAGACATGGTTCTATTCGCTACCGGATGAGATTGTGACTAATTGGGATTTCTTGAGAAGAGAGTTTTTAGATAAATTCTTCCCACCGGAGAAGACCGATTATGTCCGGAAAGAGATCTCGGGTATAATGCAAAGAGACCAACAGAGTTTGTATGAGTATTGGACTCGGTTCAAGAGGCTATTGGAATCTTGTCCACATTATGGATTGAACACTCACTTGCTCATTAGTTACTTTACCGGAGGTCTTTGTGTGGAAGATAGAAGATTGCTCACCGCTTCTAGTGGTGGTTCCCTTTCAAAAAATAAGACGGAGGGAGAAGCTTGGAAATTGATAAATGATGTTGTCGAGGCTACACAACATGTAAGGGTGAGAAGTAATCCTCTCAAGGCTGTGGTAGAACCGTCCCCTTCCGAAGCAAGCTTGACCAAAGCGCTTGGGGACATGACCACTATCCTCATGCAAATACAAAAATATCAAAAGAAATACTACTCCATCCAAGCCATCCAAGCCCCACCCCTAGTTGCTCAACTTGAAGGCCCTCCTAGAATTTGTGGTTTGTGCTCTAGCACCACACATTACACCGATCAATGCCATCAAATTCAAGAGGAGCATGCCCTTGTAGTGGCCAATATGAATTACAACAACCGTCCACCCCATCCTTCTCAAGGCCAAAACAACTACCCTCATGGTGGTAATCAACATCAAGGGTGGAGGGATAATGCACAAGGGAGCAATCAAAACCAAAGATGGAACAACTCTTCTTCTCATTACAACAACAACCAATCTTCATCTCAATACCACCATAACAACACCAACCACTAAGCCAACCAAAATCACCCCAACCAAAACCAAAATAACTACACCAAATACCAAGCACCACACCATAGACAACAATCCAACCAAACCTCTTCATCTTCCACCAATCAAGTTGATGAGCTTAGAGCCGCAATGGAGAAACGGGACGAGAGCAATAAGGCTCAATTTGATGCCTTGGACGCTCAATTGGCCAATCTCACCAACATGCTTTCAAAGATGACCATGCCCTCTCCCAACAACAACACCAAAAACCCTCAAGCTCTTCTAACCTTCCATCCCAACCCCAACCAAACCCCAAGGACGGTCTTAACTCCATCACTCTACGGTCAGGAACTACATTGGAGGAGATACCTCCAAGGGTCATGGAAGACATTCATGAGGAAGAAGTGGTTGTTGAAGCTCCGCATGAAGAAGAGGAGGTAGACAAAAGGCAAGAGGAAGAAGGAGTAAGCCTTAAGGAACCCAAGAGAAAAGCTATAGTGGATGAGTCCATTCCTATCCCATTCCCTTCCATGGTGAAGAAAGCAAAGAAGACTCCGGAATTCGATTTGAACATGCTTCAAGTGTTCAAGAAGGTTGAGGTAACCATACCACTTCTTGATGCTATCCAACAAATTTCGAAGTATGCAAAATTTTTGAAAGACATGTGTACACACAAGGATAGGATAGGAGAGTTGGAGACATTATCCTTGGGTAGTTCAATTTCTTCCTTGATGGAGCCTATTCCAAAGAAATGTGTTGACCCTGGACCTTGTTTGGTGTCTTGTTGTATTGGTGGGCGCACTTTTCATGGCTGTATATGTGACCTAGGAGCTTGCGTAAGCATCATGCCGCTTTCTATCTTTGTGTGGTTGAATTTAGCTCCATTAAAGAAGTCGACGGCGAAGTTTGCCTTAGCCGATAAAAGTATGATCACGGTGATGGAAATAGCAGAAGATGTACTTGTGGCGATCAAGGACTTGGTCTTTCTGGTTGACTTTTACATCCTTGAAATGCCTCCAATAGAAAATAGAAGCTCATCCTCCGTTCTACTTGGTAGACCCTTCCTTAAGACCTCTAAATTCAAGTTAGATGCCTTCACCGGCACATATTCTTTTGAGGTTGGAGACAAGACTATCAAGTTCAATTTGGAGGAAGCCATGAAGTACTCTCCCGAAGAGCATTCCGTTCTCCGATGTGATGTAATCGATGAAGTGGTAGCAGAAGTACGAAAAGAAGACTACAACAAGTTATGCTACCCTATTGTTGAAGAGACGGATGACCAAGAGGATGAACAAGAGCAAGTTGTTGAGAATGAACTCCGTGAGTTTGATGAAAAGGAACCTCAGCTTGAGGGGAAGAGTGAACTGAAGCCTCTTCCATCTCATTTGAAGTATGCTTTTTTAGAGGAAAACCAAAAGTTTCCGGTCATTATTGCTAGTGAGCTTTCTAGTGAAGAAGAAGGGAATCTCCTAGATGTTCTAAGAAAGCACAAGAAGGCAATTGGATGGAGTCTAGCCGATATTGTGGGGATTGATCCTCACAAGTGCATGCATCGTATATTTCTCCAAGAGGGAGCTAGGCTGGTTAAGCAACCGCAAAGGAGGCTCAAACCAACCATCTTCGATGTGGTAAAGAAGGAGGTCACTAGGCTACTCGATGCGGGTATCATATACCCACTTTCTGACAGTGAATGGGCGAGCCCGGTCCAGGTTATTCCCAAGAAATCGGGCATCACTGCGGTTAAAAAGCATGATGGTGGAGTGGTCACCAAGAGAGTACAAAATGCGTGGCGAGTGTGCATCGATTATAGAAGATTGAACGCCGCTACAAGGAAGGACCACTACCCTTTGCCCTTTATCGATCATATGTTGGACCGTTTGGCGGGTAAATCTCATTATTGCTTTCTTGATGGATTCACTGGTTACTTCCAGATTCACATTGCTCCTGAGGATCAGGAAAAGACCACATTCACTTGCCCTTTTGGCACCTTTGCCTACAAAAGGATGCCATTTGGACTATGTAATGCACCTGCTACTTTTCAGCGGTGTATGACGAGTGTCTTTTCTGATCTAATGGAGAATTGTCTGGAAGTCTTTATGGATGACTTCAGTGTTTATGGAACTTCATTTGATTGTTGCTTAGAGAACTTGGCCAAGGTCTTAGCTAGATGTGTTGACACTAACCTTGTCTTGAATTTTGAGAAATGTCACTTTATGGTAAGACAAGGTATAGTGTTAGGACATGTAGTATCTAGTGAAGGCATTTCTGTAGACCCGGCCAAGGTCAATGTTATCACCACTTTACCTCAACCCTCATCTGTGAGGGAGGTCCGCTCGTTTTTTGGGACATGCAGGATTCTATAGGCGCTTTATTAAAGATTTCAGCAAGATTGCTTTACCATTGTCATGCCTACTCCAAAAAGATGTGGACTTTGAGTTTGACAGTGCATGTGTAAAAGCATTTGAAGAGCTAAGGAGAGTTCTTACCACAGCACCGATTGTGCGAGGCCCCAACTGGACGCTACCGTTTGAGATAATGTGCGATGCGTTAAACCATGCTATAGGTGCCGCGCTTGCACGGCACGATGATAAACTCCCTTATGTCATTGCTTACTCTTCTAAAACATTGGATGCAGCACAATCCAACTATACCACTACGAAAAAAGAACTCCTAGCTATTGTTCATGCTTTAGATAAATTCAGATCTTATTTGCTAGGGTCCAAGATAGTGGTATACACGGATCATGCAGCTTTAAAGTACTTATTGACAAAGAATGAGTCAAAACCTAGACTCATACGTTGGATCTTCCTTTGCAAGAATTCGACATTGAGATTAGGGACCGGAGTGGGTCTCGAAACTTAGTTGTGGATCATTTAAGCCGCCTTGAGAATTTAAAATTTGACCCATTTCCGATCAATGATTCATTCCCATTGGATAGTTTGCATGCTGTGTCGGATAGCTTTCCTTAATTTGCACCAATGGCGAACTACTTGGTTGCAAAACTCTTCCCTCCCAACTTTTCTAAACACCAAAGAGACAAGTTAAGGAGTGATTCTAAATACTACATTTGGGATGACCATCACTTGTGAAAGAGGGGAGTGGACCAAGTAATTCGAAGATGTGTCCCAGAATCTGAAATCCAACCCATTCTTAAAGCTTGCCATTCATCTGAATGTGGTGGCCACTTTGGCCCACAATGGACGGCTAAAAAGGTGATGGATTGTGGATTCTGGTGGCCAACCTTATTCAAGGATACTAACCGGTTCTGTGTGTCTTGCCATCAGTGTCAGAAGTCGGGAAACACGTCCCAAAGGGATGAGATGCCTCAGCAACCTATGTTGTTTTGTGAGATATTTGATGTATGGGGCATTGACTTTATGGGACCGTTTCCCAACTCAAGTGGGTATCTATATATTCTGTTAGCGGTTGACTACGTGTCAAAGTGGGTAGAAGCAATACCTACCCGCCTTGATGACGCCAATACCGTCATTTCTTTTATTAGGAATAACATTGTATGCCGTTATGGGTCGCCACGAGCAATCGTGAGCCACCAAGGAACCCACTTTTGTAACAGAAAAGTAGAGGCACTGCTCAAGTGCTATGGAGTATTGCATAAGGTTGCCACTGCTTATCACCCACAGACCAACGGACAAGCGAAAGTGTCCAACTGGGAGATTAAGAGAATCTTGGAGAAAGTGGTCAATCCACAAAGAAAGGATTGGAGCCTCCGGTTAGGAGATGCACTATGGGCGTATAGGACGGCCTACAAGACTCCGTTGGGGATGAGTCCCTTCCGGATCGTCTATGGTAAGGCATGCCACTTTCCGGTGGAAATTGAGTATAGAGCCTATTGGGTGGTAAAGCAGTGCAACATGGATTTAACCAAGGCGGGAGTGGCCAGAAAATTACAGCTAGAAGAGCTCGAGTGTTTGAGGAACGAAGCATGTGAGAATGCTCGGATTTACAAGGAAAAGACTAAGGCATTTCATGACCATCACATCCGGAAGAAGGACTTTCATGAAGGCGATAATGTTCTCCTCTACAATTCAAGGCTTCGATTCATGCCTGGCAAGCTCCGTTCTAGATGGGAAGGACCCTTCAAGGTGAAGGAGATAAAGCCCTATGGAGTGGTGGAGTTGTTTGATCCTAAAAGTGAGGCAACTTTCAAGGTGAATGGACATAGAGTGAAGAAGTACCATGGCTACAAGCTCCCAAAAGAGCTAGAGGTGTTCCTAATAATGGATGCACCTAAAGGAGGAGAAGCTTGAGCGAC
Source organism: Arachis ipaensis (assembly GCF_000816755.2). Taxonomy (NCBI): domain Eukaryota; kingdom Viridiplantae; phylum Streptophyta; class Magnoliopsida; order Fabales; family Fabaceae; genus Arachis; species Arachis ipaensis. Next base: position 108,834,877 of record NC_029785.2, on the reverse strand, counting down.
TGACCGTCCAACTTAAGGACGTTAAAGAAAGTTCTTGGTAGGAGGCACCCCATCGTGGTAAGATCTTTCTTGTGTATACCTTCTTGCTTTTAGCTCTAGATTTTTTGTATATTTTGTGACTTCTTGATATTGTTGATTGCATAGGAATTCTAGCTTTGTTGATCTTGTTGGATAATTAGGATGTTCATATAGATTTCCTCATTTTGGTATGGATAAATTGTTGAAGTAGAGAGAATGCTATGTTTTGAATAGTGCATAAATTTGAGAGTGTTCTCTTGACTACTAGCTTAAACACCTGTCAAGAATGTGTTAGAATAGCCTTTTCTATGTTGTTTAAGAAAAAAAAAGAAGCAAGGAAAAAGAGCATTCGCGCGTGAGCGCACTGCGCGCGCACGCGCCGGTGGTGCATTTCTTACTCCTGGGCCAAAAACCCGAGTCATGCCCACTTTCTGCCCATTTCGTGCCAGACACCCACGCGCCAGCGTACATGCCACCTGCGCGCCCCTTGCAAATGGGCCATCGACGCGCAAGCGCACTGTGCTCGCGCGCGCCGATGGTGCAATATAAACTCCCTGGTACAAAAACCAGAGAGTTGTGCTATACTTGTGCCTAGTCTGTGCCCGCACCGACACGTCCGCGCCGGTCGCCAATTTGATCAAGCACGCGTCTGCGCACTGTGCGCGTCCGCACCGCCTGTGCTGCATGCCGCTCTGGTACAAATAACCCGAGACTTAGGCCTGCTTTATGCCAACTCTGTGCCAGGGGCCCAACTGTATTCACGCGGACGTGCCCTTGATGCGTACGCATCCCTCGCTCCACCTTCACCGACGCGCTAGCGCAGCGTGCGCGCGCGCCGCTCGCATGAACTAGTTTTAAAGCTGGGCGCCCTACTTCTATCCCCCTCCCACCTTCTTTCTTGTTTCTTTCTTCTTCTTCCACAATCCACCACCACCGTCTCCGGCTACTCACCGACGACCACCGCCACTTCCGGTGGCACTACATCTCTTCTATCTCTTTCTCATTTTCACGAGAAAAAATTCCATCTCAATTCTTTTACACTTCTTAAGGTTCTACTTCTTCTACATCTCATCTATTACTTTCTTTGCATAATTTCTTTCTCTAGTTAGATGTTTCTTGTTGATTCACTTATTTTCTCTTTTAATTGCATGACTGTACTACTTACTTTTCTTTGTTTACTTTTCCTTTTTCTTGCTTTTCCATGGATGTTGAAATTGAGTTTTGAATTGCTTTAATAGATCTTCTTGATTGTCTTTCTTTATCTTTGTCCAAAAGTGATGTTATGTGATGATTGATATTTCGTTTTGGGCTTCTAATTGCTTGAGTATCTCATAATTGCTCATTGCTTGATAATTGCACACCAAGTGTTCGAGGAAATGCACAAATGCCATTTTGGTTTACTTTAATCATGTATCTTCAATTTGGTGCTTCCTCCTCATTCACTTGCCCTCTTCTAAGTGCATTGAGTCCACTTTGCTTTATGCTTGCTAATTAGATACTCATTGAAATTGACTTGCTCTTTGTTATGGATGCTTGAGATTATTCTTCTCATGCCTTATTGCATGCTTTACTTCCTCTTGCATCCCATGCCAAGTGTTGTGACCCATGCCTCTATGATCATTTTGTGACACATTTCTTTTGGGCACTACTTCTCACTTGTATACTTTTGTTGAGATGATTCTTTGGGTTTAATGCTTTCCTTTTTCCCTTTCCTTTTTCAGGATGGCCACCAAAAAAGGCAAGTAGAAAGCTTCAAGGAAACCGGCCGCAAAGAGGGCACCCCAAAAGTCAAACTCTAAGGCACACTCTTCATTGGGAGCCAAACCCTTACCTAAGAAGGCGAAAGCACTCGCTCCTATTGATGAAAACGAGAAGAGCAAACCGGCAAAGAATTCTTCAAGATTCCCCAACCGCTTTTGTGAACATGTGTTCCCCGCCATGGTTGAGAGGAACTATCATGCTGAACATCTACTCGCTCCACCGGACAAGGTTACTCCTTGTATTCTACCCCGCATTGAATGGCAAGGATGGGAGTTTCTTCTAAGAAAACCACAAGAGGTCAACCTCTCATGGGTGGTAGAATTCTACACTAACTACCATCTTCCCTCTCTTCAATCGGTATACGTGCATCGGAAGCAAGTCTCAGTTTCAGAAGAGGCTATTCAGCAAGAGCTTAATGTCTTACCAGTACCAAGTGACATGGATGGCTACCAAGAGGTCTTACGTCAGCGAGAAGCGTTTGGGTTTGATTGGGACTTGATCCTCCGAGTCATTGCTGAACCAGACACATTTTGGACCCATGGTCGACTCCGGATGAGGCCCAAGTGCATTGACGCACGTTTCCTCACTGTAGAAGCTAGAACTTGGGCCCAGATCCTATCCCACTATGTGCTACCTAGCACTCATAAGTCATCCTTCACGGTGGATCTCGCCTTGCTTGTTTGGTGTGTTCTCACGGAGAGACCGGTGAACATTCCGCTTTTTGTCAAGCAAGCGATGGGTCAAGTCCACGCCCCGGGTAATTTGCCATTTCCAACATTGGTATCTAATTTAGTTGCTGCTACGGATGTTCCTTGGAAAGCCATGGACACGAACGCTATAATTCCGGCTAAGGGCGATGTGGTCCCAAGCGGAAAATACTTACAGCTTCCTATGAACAACCCAAGCCTTGACATAGCCCTTCCACCTACTATTCCTTCCACCTCATTGCCACCACCACGGCAAAGATCCACCTATCAAAGGATAGAAGATCTACACCGGAAGATTGATAAATATGAGCGGTGCAATCAATGCCGCTACACTTACATCAAGAAGCTTCTGCGTTGTGTTACCCCTAGCATGGAAGAACCCGAAATATTCACATCCACCTCAAACCCAAGTGATGGGAGCTCTGATGGAGGGGATAGTGAAGGTTCCGGTCCCGACTGTCCTTTGCGCATTGTTGGTAGCACGGAGGACCGTGCTAAATTCTAAGTGTGGGGAGGTCGTTCGACCGATCTCCATGGGTAACAATCTCTTCCTTTCAACACCCATGGATTTATCTTTTGCTTAGTAGTCAGTACATTGCATGTGTAGTTAGTTTTTCTTGTAAATATTTCTTGCATGATAGTTAGTCTCTATAGAGTTGCTTGGTCAAAATAATGACTTCTTCCCCAAGAAATTGTGTTTTGGGGTACCCTACCAATTTTTGAAAAAAAAAATTTTGCGAAAAACTTGCTTCAAGAATGTATTTTGGAACATAGTGATTGAGCTAAGAACACAAGCATGTAAGCTTTGAGCCTATTGTATAGTTATATCTTCTAACCACTATTCCCCATTCTTGTGTGCATTATTCTCTCTCTATGATTGTAATCCTTGCTTTGTCTGATTCTATATGTCCATTACTTTGTGTATGAATGCATTTACATGATTGAGGCCATCCTTTCAATAGTCACTTTTCCCAAACGGCTTTAACCCTTTTATCTACCATTGCTAACCAATTTTGAGTCCATGTTAAACCCTTTTTGTTCTTAAATAGAGCACATCAACAACCCTAAGCGAAAAACAATGAATGTCCCTGGATTTGGATCCTTGATTAGCTTAGGTAAGTGGAGGTGTGTATCATTCAAAAGGGAGAGTGTATTTGGGAACTTGGGTAGATGTAAAGAGGTGTATTGTAATTGTAATTAGAAATTTTGAGAAGTGGAAACATACTCATGTATTGAATGATTGAGCCATATGCATTGAAACTTTTATACATGAAACTCCATGAAAAAAAAAAGGGGACCAAAAAGAAAAAAAAAGGGGACAAAAAAGAAAAAAAAATTTGTATGTGTATATATGAGAATGTAAAAAAAAAAGAAATAGAAAAAAATATAAAAAAAACAAAAATATGAAAAAAAAAGAGAAAGCAATGAAAGGGGACAAAAATGCCCTAAGACAAAGTAATAATAACAATGCATATAGGATGTGAATTGAAAAGAATGCATGAGTATGCAAAAAGTGAAACCCATGGGTAGTTAGGTATTGTATTATAGTTGTATAGGTTGTTCTATATGTCTAGTGGGATCTTAAGTTAATCAAGGATTCAAATTTTAAGCTCACTTGACCATATACATCCTTACCTACAACCCATGAATAAGACCTCATGATACTTGTAAGCATGCATTAAGTAATTGTTGATTGTTAGATGAAAGACAAATCTTGGAAAGCATGATTAGAAGAGTTTGAGTGACGAACCCTATACACTCAAGCGAATAGAGCGGATACACTCCCGGTGAGGGTTCGATGCTCAACTCCTTGTTCCCGGATTTCACAAGCGTTCATCTAGCAAGTTATATGCACTTCATAGTAATGTTCAATTTGGTAGGATTTATGAACTACATATCATTTTCACCCCGTATGCTCATATGTGTTCTTGGAGGATAGATTTACCCTTGACCAAGTAGATAGATGATTTTACATTAGTTGCATGCATTCACTTAGGAAATTTGCATTTCATAAACCCTTTCTTACCATGATCTTTGGTCTTTTTACTTTAAGCATGAGGACATGCTTGGTTTAAGTGTAGGGAGATTTGATAAACCCTAATTTTGTGGTTTATATTGTGTAGAATTTGGGGAGTTTTGTCAATATTTCTCACACTTATTCACAAAAATTGCATGGTTTTGTGTTCTCTTCCTAATATTGCTTCTTGATGAAAAACATGCTTCTTTTGCCTTAAAATTGCTATATTTTAATCCTCTTCTATTACCATTCGATGCCTTGACGTACCTGTTGAGTGATTTCAGAATTTATAGGGCAAGGATGGCCTAGAAGAGAGAAAGAAAGCATGCGCAAGAGGAAGGAACATGAAGATTTGGATTTTGGAAATTCTAGAATGGCGCGCACCTGCACCTCGCGTGCACGCCTGGATATGGACAGCTGGAAGCGGTGCGCAAGGATGGACGCATCTGCGCAGATTAGGAAATCTACACCGACGCGCATGCGTACATGGCGCGCATGCGTGGATCACAAAAGCAATCGGCGCGCACGCACGCATGGCGCGTACGCGCGACAAGCTGCACGTGACCTCATTAAAGGAAATCGTGCCTGGTGATTTCCGAGGCTCAAGAGGCCCAAATTCAAGCTGGTTCTGCATGGAAAAGATCCAAGGATGCTAGGGAAAAAGGGGGATCATTCATTTGACACTTAGACACAATTTTTAGCTAGTTTTTGGTTCTTGTTCTTCTAGAGAGAGAAACCTTTGTTTTTCTCTAGATCTAGCTTTAATTTGATCTTCCCTTGTTAAATTCTGAATTGGATCTTGTTAATTACTAGTTTTAATTGCTTAATTTGAATTTCCTAGTATAATTTTGTTTAGATCTTGTGTTAGTTTATGATTTCTTGTCAATTGCCATTTTATACCCATTTTATGAATCTTGTGAATCTTGAATTGCTAATGTTACATTGATGAATTCCATGATTAATTGTGTTGTGTGAGTGATTGTATGTTGATAATTGTTAGTGGGCACTTGTTAATTTCAATTTAATTGCACTTTGAATATGTCTTTTATTAATGCTTACCATGTGTTTGATGAAATTTTTTCTTTGATTATGGAGTAGTTCTCTTTACTCTTGGCCTAGGCTAAGGGAATTGGGTAAACTTGAGTCATTGGGTCTAATGGATTTGATGATTTTGGAGCCCTTAGTGGTCAATTTGATAGCCATTGACACTAGCCTACTACTAAGTCGATTAGTAGTTAGGTTGGACCTTATGGGTTGATGTTGACTAACCATTTAACATACTTCAAGTATAGAAGTAGACTTAATGAGTTTGGTTCCTCATAATTGTCAAGATATGGTTATTAGACAAGGATAGTGACCCCAATTTCCATGTCTAGCCAAGAGTTACTTTTATTATTCATATTTGAAAATCCAAAATTCCTAATTGCTTGTCTTAGTCATAGTTATTTGGTTAGTCTTAGAGTAGAATTATATTGGATGTTATCTTTTTAGTTTGGAATTGCTCACATCTTGCTTTAGTTGTTTGAACTAGTTTCTTGCACTCCAAGATTACTTGCTTGTTAGGATTCTTAGTTTAATTTCTTGCCCATGACTTGCAACCCCGGAATTCTAACCAATGTTGATGCACATGTTTGCCCATTCCTTGTGAGACGACCCGAGGTTTGAATACTTCGGTTATTTTTATTGGAGTTGAACTTGTGACAACCAATTTCCTTCTAAATTTGACTCGCGGATTGTTGTTGGTTGGAACTATACTTACGACGAGATTTTACTGAGAGATTCTATACCGGCATAGTCCGCGAGCATCATGATGCGATTGCCTCAACCAATTTAGACACATAATCAACTGCTACAAGGATATAGGTGTTTGAGTGTGAAGGTGGAAAAGGACCTATGAAGTCTATACCCCATACATCAAATAGCTCAATCTTTAGGATTCCTTGCTGAGGTATGTCGTGACCATGAGGGAGATTGCCAGCCCTTTGGCAACTGTCACAGTGACGGACAAACTCTTGGAAATCCTTAAAGAGTGTGGGCCAGTAGAAACCACTTTGGAGAACCTTTGTGGCTGTTCACTCACCTCCAAAGTGTCCTCCGTAATCGGAGCCATGACAATGCCATAGGATTTTATGTACTTCTTCTTCAGACACACAGCGGCAGATTATCCCATCCGAGCATCTCTTATCTAGCATCATGAATGAGTCTTCGGGCTTGCTGTCTACTGTATTCCTTGGGGATGAATCTTATTGCCTTGTAATTTGCAATGTCTGCAAACCAAGGTGTCGTCTGGATAGCAAAGAGTTGCTCATCCAGAAAGGTTTCAGACACCTCAGTAGAGGGGAGAGATGTCCCATCTACTGGTTCAATCCGAGACAAGTGGTCAGCCACTTAATTTTCTGACCATTTTCTGTCTCTGATTTCTATATCAAACTCTTGCAGGAGTAATACACATCTTATCAGCCTGGGTTTAGAATCCTGCTTGGTGAGTAGATATTTAAGAGCAGCATTGTCAGTGTAGATAATGGCCTTGGATCCTATTAGATAGGATCTGAACTTGTCAATGGCATAAACCACTGCAAGTAATTCTTTCTCTGTGGTAGTGTAGTTCTTCTACGCGTCATTTAGAACACGGCCGGCATAATAAATGACATGCAAAAGCTTGTCATGCCTCTACCCCCAGAACTGTGCCAATGGCATGGTCACTGGCGTCACACATCAGTTCGACTGGTAAGTCCCAGTTGGGTACAGAGATGATAGGCGCAGTGATAAGCTTAGCCTTTAGAGTCTCAAAGGCCTGTGACACTCTTGGTCAAAGACAAATGGAGTGTCGGTAGTTAGTAAGTTGCACAGGAGTTTTACAATTTTAGAAAAATCCTTTATAAACCTCCTGTAGAATCATGCACGTCCCAGGAAACTTCTAATTCCTTTGAAATTAGTGGTGGAGGTAATTGCTCAATTACCTCCACCTTAGCTTGATCCACTTCTATTCCCTTGTTCGAAATCCAATGCCCAAGAACAATCCCTTCAGTCACCATGAAGTGGCATTTCTCCCAGTTTAAAACCAGGTTTGTCTCTTAGCATCGTTTGAGAACTAGGACCAGATGGTCAAGGCAGGAGTCAAATGAGTCTCCAAAGATGGAGAAGTCATCAATGAACACTTCAAGGAACTTCTCCACCATATCAGAGAAGATGGAGAGCATACACCTCTGAAAGGTGGCAGGTGCATTGCACAGGCCAAATGGCATCCGCCTATAAGCAAACACGCCATATGGGCATGTAAATGCTATCTTTTCTTGGTCTTGAGGATCTACTACAATTTGATTGTACACTGAATAGCCATCCAAAAAGCAGTAGAATGTATGACCTGCTAGTCTCTCCAGCATTTGGTCTATAAAAGGTAAAGGAAAATGATCCTTTCTGGTGGCGTTATTGAGCCTCCTGTAGTCAATGCACATACGCCACCCTGTAACTGTTCTTGTGAGAATCAGTTCATTCTTTTCATTATGAACCACTGTCATGCCTCCTTTCTTGGGAACAACTTAGACAGGGCTCACCCACGGGCTGTCAGAAATGGGATAAATAATCCCAGCCTCCCATAATTTTGTGACTTCCTTCTGCACCACTTTCTTCATGGCTGGATTTAGTCGCTTTTGTGGTTGGACCACTGGTTTGGCGTCATCTTCCAGCAGGATCTTGTGCATGCATCGGGTTGAGCTAATGCCCATAAGGCCACTTATTGTCCACCCAAGAACTGTCTTATGTGTTTTTAGCACTTGGATTAGTGCTTTTTCTTCCTGTGGTTCTAAGGCAGAGCTTATAATCACAGGATAAGTATCCCCATCTCCAAGAAATGCATATTTCAAGGAGGATGGTAATGGCTTGAGCTCGAGTTTATGAGGCTTATCCTCTTCCTTAGAAGTTTTCAAAGGCTATGATAAACCACTATTTTATGATTTATCTTGTGCTCAATTGAGTGTTTTTATCAACTCTTCACCCACTTATTCATAAGAATTGCATGGTTTTACAATTCCTTCCTTATCTATGATATATGTGAAAACATGTTTCCTATGTCTTAAAAATATTAATTTTAATTATCCTTTATCACCATTCGATGCCGTGATCTGTGTGTTAAGTAATTTCAGGCTTTATAGGGCAGAAATGGCTTAGAAGACAGAAAGAAAACACGCAAAAATAGAAGGAATGCACAAAATGGAGTTTTGAAGAAAACGGAAGCAACATGCACGCATGGACGACGCGGACGTGTGCCTAACATAAAACACGAGCGACGCGTACGCGTGGCAAGGAAAATCTACAAATGACGCGTACGCGTGACCCATGCGCACGCGTGACGGACGCCACGTGCAAAAAATTGCAGAAGTTGCCCCAGCAATTTCTGGGCCCTTTTTCGGCCCAAATCCAAGCCCAGAAACACAGAATAGAGGCTGGAGAATGAAGAAATCAAAGAGAAAAATTGATTATTCACAATTTGGAGGTTTTAGATGTAGTTTTCTAGAGAGAGAGAGAGGTTCTCTCCTCTCTCTTAGGTTTTAGAATTAGGATTTCTCTTAGTTTATGGTTATTTCTTCATACCAGGTTCAATGTTCCTTTAATTTAATTTCTCTTCTACTTTCATTTACTTTATCACTTAGTTTATTTACTTTCCCAATTTGATTTATGAACTTTCCCATGTTAGAATTGATATCTTTATTTAATATAATTTGAGGTATTTCAGATTTATGATTGCTTTCTTTAATTTATGTTATTGATGCTTCCAATTAATCCTCTCCTGGTCAAGGCATTTTTATTCGAGTAGATTTTCTTTCCTTTTGGCTTTGGATAAGTAATTGGTGACACTTAAGTTGTCAAACTCAGCTGTTGATTGAAAATTGGAAATTGCTGATTGATTTGGATCCCTCTAAAGCTAGTCTTTCCAAAGGAGTTGACTAGGACTTGAGGAATCAAGTTGATTAGTCCACTTGACTTTTCTTTATTTAGTAAGGGTTAACTAAGTGGGAGCAATAAATAATTCTCATCATACCTGATAAGGATAACTATGATGGGATTTCAAGTTCTTATATCTTGCCAAGAGCTTTTCTAGTTATTAATTTACTTTCCTGCTATTTAATTTCCCTGTTCAACCTTTCAAAAACCCATAAATATACCTTTCTCCATAACCAATAATAAATCATACTTCCCTGCAATTTCTTGAGAGACGACCCGAGGTTTAAATACTTCGGTTATTAATTTTATTAGGGGTTTGTTATTATGACAACCAAAGTTTTTGTACGAAAGGATTCTCTGTTGGTTTAGAAACTATACTTACAACGCGATTATTTTTATAAAATTTTTTACTAGCAAGAACCTAATCGTCAAAATGGCGCCGTTGCCGGGGAACTGTAATTGTGTGCCTTATTATTGGTTATTGTAAATATTTTATTTTGCTTGTTTATTTATTTTTATTTTTGTTTTTAATTTTTATTAGCTACTATGAGCTCTCACCCCCGTCGCTTTGAGTTTGGTTCTAATTTTGTTGAAAGGAATGGATGCTATAACAGGAACATGCGTCAAGTTTGAAACAATCGCAGATGGAAGGAGCCACGAAGATCTGATAAACCCTTTCGGTAATAACACTTTCCAAAGTACCAGGGACAACGACCATTCTATGATGCATACCCAGACAATAGTTATGGTGGACCCTCTCGTGACAAACCACCTCCACCTAATTACTATGGTCGAGAGCCATTCCGAGGTGCATACCAAGATGATAGATATGGTGGACCCCCTTGTAGTTACCAACAAGCCCCATCATATGCCTATAAACCACCTCCTCAACATAGCTTTGAACCACCATGCTCACAAGCCAACCACAACCGTTCACCTCCATATGACCCTAATCCTTATCCACCCCAATCCAATCCAATTACTTCCAAGAACCACCACTTCCATATGCACCATATCCATGTCTATTAAACCAAGAATCACAGGATCGTCTCAAGGACACAGTGAACCAATTTCATGCAACCCTTCGTCAATTGGAGCAACCGCTAAATCGATTAGCCCCCAGTACGAAGGAGATACTAGAAGCTCCGGTTAGCAGTACAGAGCATGACTTTATACTGGAAAAAGTAGAGGAAGCTGCAATTATCAAAGAAGAAGAATTAGTTGAAGACTTAGGAGACGCCGAACTTCTATGGGAATTGAAAATTGTAGAGAATCCCGCCAAGAAATTTGCAACTGATGCTAAGGAGGATAGTGCACAACCCCCAAAGCATGTATCTTATGAAGAACTGGACGGAACAGATCAAGAAGCAATTTTCCTTGGTAATGATGATCATAAATTAAGATCTCCTAATGATGACCTCGCAGTCACAATTGAACTCTTTGAGTTAGAAGAATCTTCCCCGAGTGAATATGAGGATGATGTGGAGGTAGACTTTTCTCAACCTCCAACTTATGACTTGAGTGATAAGGAAGAAATTGAAGACTTTGATCAAGGCAAGGTTACAATTGAAGAGGTTTGTCAAGAAATGGAAGAATTCACAGAGGAGTACAAGGAAGTGGAGCTTGAAGAACCACTGGAAACGCCTCTCCCACGGCCATTATCACCTAATACAAACTTCAAGTGGGTAAAATCCTTAGCCTTCATCTTTACTTTCCCACTTGAATATGGCCTGCTTGAAATAGATGGCCAGCTTAGAGCTCTTTGCGGCTTTAAGAGTAAGAGGGAGATGGTTAGTAATAGAAGTTGGCAGGTAAGGTTCAATAAGGTCCCACGCTCCAAATGGAAGTGCAAGGATTGGTATAGAGCTCAATTGAATGAATCTCGGAAGAAGTTTGGGTATCTCAGTGGAAATTCAGGTTGTGTACCGCCCGGTTGGAATAATGAAGATAGAAGTAAAGACGGGTACAAAAGCAAGGTTTGGGATCCTGAAATTTATCCTGACAATCAATACTCCTGGAGCTTGAAAACCTGCTTTAACTTGCTCAAAGGCTTTACGTGCCTAGTATGGACCCCGGAGGCTATTGGAATTGCAAATGTTGGTGGAGATTTCTGGATGAGTTCAAGCACAAGCCACTATAACAAGGAGTTCAACAAATGTCCAACTTAAGGACTTTAACTAAAAGTGCTAGGTGGGAGAACACCCACCACGGTATGATCATTCTTTTTTCAATTTTAATTTTATTTCGTGTTGTTTGTTTTTAGTTTTATTTTATTTTATTTTATTTTCTCTGGAATCATTCATAACATTCGCATTAGCATCTGTATTCTGCATATTCTCTAAAAAAAAATCACACCACGCGTGCGCATGGACCACGCGTGGGCGTCGATTTCAAATCGACGTCGCCATCCAACGCCTAGAAAGTTGGGCTGGAATCGTGCAGCTGGTATGCATTAGGCATAATTTGGGCCACGCGTACGTGTCAACGAGCGTACGCGTCATTTTCATTTACACACACCACGCGTAAGCGTGGGCGACGCATACGCGTCGCGTGAAAATTTTGCCCCCTAATTGAAACAGAGAGTTGCGCCAAAACGACGCTGGAATTGTGCGTTTAGCACAATTCTAGTCGACGTGTACGTGTGTTTCACGTGTACGCGTCATTTTCATTATCCCCTATTCACGCGTTCACGTCAATGACGCCTTCGCGTCGTTGCACTTTTGCCTTATCCAAGCTGTCTCGTGAACCACGCGTTCGCATGGATTTGAAATCACTTAACCCCCCAACGCGGAAACCCTAACCCCAGCGTCACCTTTTTCCCCCCTTCCCAACGTTCCACCTCTATCTCTCTCTTCTCCCTCCCACCTCCCACGCAGAGCCACCGTGCCCCCCCAACAGCACTACCACACCACCACCCTATCTCTTCGTTCAATTTCTGTCACTACGCACACCAGGTTCCACTGCACTCCGATTCCTTTCCCGTTCCAATTAGTTAGTTTACATATTTTTTGATTCTGTTCAAATTAGGATAGTTAGAGATGCATGTTCGTAGTGGATTTTAGATAGTTAGGTAGCTAAGATGTGGTTAGTGGATTTAGGTCTGATAATTGTGCCGTTCTTGCTATGTGCTTTATCTATTTCGCAATTTTGAAATTGTTGTGCTGTTGATGGCGCTCATATGCTGTTCATTACTGTTTAATGTTGTTTTGATATTATTCCATTTAAATTGCAATTCTTGCTGCAGATTGAATTCTTTTTTTCTAAATTCATGTGACTTGCTATTTGCTACTCTTTTATACACTACTTTAATGTCATATGAACTGAATTTCTGCTACTGTTTATTACCCGGGAACGTCCAATTTTCAGCCGAAATGCTGTCCGATTTTTCTGCAAATTGTTTCACCCAACTCCCATTTATAAATTGGCTTTAGTACTTTTGAATTCTGCACTAATTGGTTTCAACCAAGCCAATTCATGGACGAATGGGCTAGCATTCCTACTCATTCTAGTTCCCTTCTTAGTTAAATCGCATTATTGATGATTTTATTCATTTTGCACTTCTTTTTATCATCATTAATCTGCATTCTCTGCTTGAATGTAATTTGCTGGTTCTTCAAATTTGTGCAATTTTTGTTAATCAGGAACTACAATACCATGCCACTCACTTTAACTTCACTTTTTAACTCTTAACTGCATTAACCTTCTAACTTCTCTCTTAGTTTTCAACTAACTACTTTCAACCCATTTCAAGGCATGATTATTGTTGCTCCTAATAAACAAGCATTTCGCACATCATAGATCTTGGATTGTGATTTTTATTTCAATTCTTTGACTTTTAGCTTGCCTACAGTCCAAAATTCTACATCTATCTAACTCACTTCATGCTTATATTGCTATTTTATTCCTCTTTTGCCCATTTATGCTTATATTGCAAAAATACTATTTGCTTACCTGTTTTCCTGCTTTAGTTTATTAAACTGTATCCTGGACCCTCTGTCTTTTTAGAATGTCTGACCAAAAGGCAAAGGAAAAGCTAAAGCAAGCACTGGCAAAAGGAAAAGAGGAAAGTCCTCTATGGCTATCCTGGATATACTGCATGATGATTCCTGGCGGGAGAAGAATTTTACTTCGCAGGAAAAAGCTGATCAGTTAGTGCCTGCAACCGACCCAGTTAAGTTTACAAACCGATATTGTGAACTGAAGTATCCAGTCTTTGCAACTTCAAGGAACCTATATCTAGAAAAGACCCTCCAAATCCCAGCCGAATTACTACAGTACACCACAGACCAAATCAAACAGAGAGGTTGATTCTTTCTGGAAAGGAACTTGAGTGAGGTAAATTCATCCTGGGTCAGGAAATTTTATTGCAACTATTTTAAAATGACCCTGGATGCAGTGTAGCTCAAAGGCAAACAGATTCTAGTTACTGAGGAGGCAATTGAAGATATCCTCTAACTCCATCCTGAGTCAGATGAACCAGATGGTTACCAAAAGGCTGAAGAGGATATGAGGTTTATACGTTTTGATTGGGAAGCAATGAAGCGCACTATAGCTCTTGATCCTGCTGTCCCATGGGTTATGGAAAAGTCAATAGTGCACCCTAAAGGCATCAAGATCAATTACTTGAACTATGAAGCTCGGCTATGGCAACAAATCCTAAGCAATTATGTGATGCCAAGCACTCACGAGACTGAGGTGCCAGCTGCCATGATTACTCTTATCTGGTGCGTGATGGAGGGCAAAGACCTGTACCTTCCCAGATTTATCCGGTATTCCATGTCCAGGATCCACGTCTGAGGCACTCTGCCCTTCCCCTATTTGATTACTCAGCTGGGCCACCGAGCTGAGGTATCCTGGGAGCTTGCGGATGAGAAGCCACCAGCCGCCGGTTGCAAGAAGATCATCCCACATGGCAGAAAGTTCATAGCTCAGAGCTACAGACCACCCTTTCTCACTGCCTCCGCTGATGCAGCCACATTCTCTAATGCTCCTTCAGCACCTACTGCACCACCTACACCCACAGCACCCCCACCTGCCTCCCAGCCTATTTACCACTTAGTGCACTGCCTCTTTGAGCGGCTAGACCAGATGGAGCGCCGCAACCAGCGGCGATATGAGCAGTTAGAGAGTCACAGCAAGCGACGCTATGAGCATTGAAGTTGATGATCCGATCAGGCTACGATGACATCCCCTCCGAGCCTAACATACCATCAGAGCCATCTAAGGAGGAGGCGGATGACCAGAAGGAGGATGCACGAGCAGAGGCTGAGCAGGCAGGACCCGAGCAGGCTGCACCACACCATGAGGAGCCCCAGCAGATACAGCCAGCCGATCCACATGTCCTTTTTACAGACAGAGCCCCTGCTTCGGCAGGCAGATCCCCAGACACTCACACATACTACAGCACCTCAGGCCACCATAGAGACACCAGCAGAGCATCCTTCCGGAGATGCCACTTCTTCACACCCAGCCTGATTGAGCATCGAGGACGATGCTATTATATAAGTTTGGGGAGGTCGCCATCTCCGGCGAACTTTATTTTGGTGAACAACTTTCAGACTCTTTATCCTGTTTTATTTCCTTTTCTGTATTTTATTTTATTTTATCTTATTGTCCTTTCAGTACTTGCACATTTTCTTTTGCTATATTTCTGTTTATTTCGACTTTATTATATTTTGCATTTTGGGCTGTGTATATATATATATCTTAGATATTTAGCTTAATTTGCACTCTTAAGCTTATTTAGTTGTGATATAGAAACATATGGATTATTTTGTTTAGTTTACCCTTTTAGCATGTGAGAATTTGGTTTAATTGAAAATAAAAGAGTAAACTAAAAATTTTAGTTTTTCAGAATCACAATAATCCACCCACTATATATATATAGCAATAAATATTGGTAAATTGACAACATTTTTCAAAGAATACACTTATTTTTATATGAGCCACTCAAAGATTCACATTGAGTTGAATGGAAACTCTTAATTCCTACTTGCATGATATACATAACTGATATATGGTTTTTGAGCTAAAGAACACACAACCCGTGAGTTTTTGAGCTTAATTGCATGGTTACATTATTTAACCATAGTTTTCCTTCCTGTGTGTTTCTCCCTTCTTCACTATAATTGCAGACTTTACTTTGTTTCATTCTATATGTCCAATATTCAATGTATTTACATTCTTGCACATGATTGAGGCCATTACTTGTTCTTTGCTCACTTATCCCCAAATAAACCTACCCTTTTATGTCACCCTTGTTAGCCCCCTTGAACTTTTTAAACCCCCTTCTGTTCTATAACCACATCACTAGCCTTAAGTAGAAAAACAAATCAAATATCCCAAATTGAATCTTTGGTTAGCTTAAGATAGAGATTGTGTAACAATTAAGTATAGGAATTGTGGGAATATGGGTTGATAGGAATGGATTAAATGGATAAAATAATCAGAATTTGGGAGCATGCTCATGTGAAACTTAAATAATTAAAAGAATCCATGTGCATTGATAATGTTATGTTTGCTTTAAAAAACAAAAAAAAAACTTTTTAAGTAAATAAATAAATAAGGGGACAAAATTACCCTACTAATAAGTTTAGTAAAAAGACCAATGCACATATGATAAAATTAAAAATAATTTGATGCATGAGTATGTGACAAGAAAGTGGGAAAATCATAGGAAGCTAGGCATAATATTAAAATTTTATAGAGTATGTATATGCTAGGTGAGATTTTAGACTAATCAATGATTCAATTTATAGCTCACTTAGCCATATATATATATATATCCTCACCTTTGCCTTAGCCCCATTACAACCTTGAAAAGACCTCATGATGTTTGCATGTATACATTGAATATTTGTTGATTGGTTAGATGAAGAACAAAGTTTTAGAAAGCATGACTAGAGAAGAATAGAGTGATTAACCCCAAACACCGAGTGACTATAGTGTATACACAAATCCAATGAGGGTTCAATAGCTCATTTCCATATATCCATATTTAATTATTGATTGTCTTGCAAGTTTGTGAAACCTTTTGATTAACTCAACTCAATTGTGAATGTGTTTTAACATAATTTAGCCTTGGCTGTGCATATATGTTTCCTTGAAGAATTTAACTCAATTTAACCATATGTAAGCTTTATATATATATAAGTGGATAGTATTAGAATTTCATGATTCATTTAGGTAGCTTGCATTTAGAATATATTGCATTGCATAAGATTCCATCATTCTACCTTCACTCTTTTCTCTTGAAATTAGCATGAGGACATGTTATTGTTTAACTATGGGGAGGTTGATAAACCATTATTTTATGATTTATCTTGTGCTCAATTGAGTGTTTTTATCAATTCTTCACCCACTTATTCATAAGAATTACATGGTTTTACAATTCCTTCCTTATTCTATGATATATGTGAAAACATGTTTCCTATGCCTTAAAAATATTAATTTTAATTATCCTTTATCACCATTCGATGCCGTGATCTATGTGTTAAGTAATTTCAGGTTTCATAGGGCAGAAATGACTTATAGAACAGAAAGGAAACATGCAAAAATGGAAGAAACGCACAAAATGGAGTTTTGAAGAAAATGGCAGCGACGCGCATGCATGGACAACGTGGACGCGTGCCTAGCGTAAAACACGAGCGACGCGTACGCGTGACTAACGCGTACGCATGACAAGGAAAATCTCCAAATGACGCGCACGCGTGACGGACGCCACGTGCAAAAAATTGCAGAAGTCGCCCCCAGCGATTTCTGGGCCTTTTTTTGCCCAAATCCAAGCCCAGAAACACAGAACAGAGGCTGGAGAATGAAGAAATCAAAGAGAACAATTGATTATTCACAATTTGGAGGTTTTAGATGCAATTTTCTAGAGAGAGAGGTTCTCTCCTCTCTCTTAAGTTTTAGAATTAGGATTTCTCTTAGTTTATGGTTATTTCTTCATACCAGGTTCAATGTTCCTTTAATTTAATTTCTCTTCTACTTTTATTTACTTTATCACTTAGTTTATTTACTTTCCCAATTTGATTTATGAACTTTCCTATGTTAGAATTGATATCTTTATTTAATATAATTTGAGGTATTTCAGATTTATGATTGCTTTCTTTAATTTATGTTATTGATGCTTCCAATTAATCCTTTCCAGGTCAAGGTATTTTTATTCAAGTAGATTTTCTTCCCTTTTGGCTTTGGATAAGTAATTGGTGACACTTGAGTTGTCAAACTCAGTTGTTGATTGAAAATTGGAAATTGCTGATTGATTTGGATCCCTCTAAAGCTAGTCTTTCCAAAGGAGTTGACTAGGACTTGAGGAATCAAGTTGATTAGTCTACTTGACTTTCCTTTATTTAGTAAGGGTTAACTAAGTGGGAGCAATAAACAATTCTCATCACACCTGATAAGGATAACTAGGATGGGATTTCCAGTTCTTATATCTTGCCAAGAGCTTTTCAAGTTATTAATGTACTTTCCTGCTATTTAATTTCCCTGTTCAACCTTTCAAAAACCCATAAATATACCTTTCTCCATAACCAATAATAAATCATACTTCCCTGCAATTTCTTGAGAGATGATCCGAGGTTTAAATACTTCGGTTATTAATTTTATTAGGGGTTTGTTATTGTGACAATGGTGCGCAGAAATTGTGATTACACTTTGATTATGTAAAATTCATCACTCTTTCTTTCCCTGGTAATGGCGCCAAAAACATGATGCCAATACCATGGTTCACAACTTCGCACAACTAACCAGAAAGTGCACTGGGTCGTCCAAGTAATACCTTACGTGAGTAAGGGTCGAATCCCACAGAGATTGTTGGTATGAAGCAAGCTATGGTCACCTTGCAAATCTCAGTCAGGTAGGGTTAAATGTGATTGGATTAGATAATTAAAAGATAAATAATAAAGGATAGAAATACTTATGTAATTCATTGCTACACCTTAATCTCTGGAGTGTAGAAACTCTACCGTTAAAAATACATAAGTGAAAGGTCCAGGCATGGCCGAATGGCCAGCCCCCAAAACGAGATCACAGGATCAAAATACAATCCCGGATGTCTAATACAATAGTAAAAGGTCCTATTTATAATAAACTAGTCACTAGGGTTTACAGAAATAAGTAATTGATGCATAAATCCACTTCCGGGGCCCACTTGGTGTGTGCTTGGGCAGAGCTTGAGTGTTACACGTGTAAAGGTCATTCCTGGAGTTGAACGCCAGTTTTGGTGCCAGTTTGGGCGTTCAACTCTGGTTTTGGATCCTTTTCTGGCGCTGGACGTCAGAATTGGGCAGAGAGCTGGCGTTAAACGCCAGTTTGCGTCGTCTATTCTTGACCAAAGTATGGACTATTATATATTGCTAGAAAGACCTGGATGTCTACTTTCCAACGCAATTGGAAGCGCACCATTTCAAGTTCTGTAGCTCCAGAAAATCTACTTTGAGTGCAGGGAGGTCAGAATCCAACAGCATCAGCAGTCCTTCTTCAACCTTTGAATCTGATTTTTGCTCAAGTCCCTCAATTTCAGCCAGAAAATACCTGAAATCACAGAAAAACACACAAACTCATAGTAAAGTCCAGAAATGTGAATTTAACATAAAAGCTAATGAAAACATCCCTAAAAGTAACTAGATCCTACTAAAAACATACTAAACATAATGCCAAAAAACGTATAAATTATTCGCTCATCACAACACCAAACTTAAATTGTTGCTTGTCCTCAAGCAACTGAAAATCAAATAGGATAAAAAGAAGAGAATATACTATAAATTCCAAACTATCAATGAAACAGAAACTCATGTACTTCTTGTTCTTTTGAATTAAAATATTTTTCATTTAAGAGAGGTGATGGATTCATAAGACATTCATAACTTTAAGACAAAGTTACTAACTACTAATGATCATGTAATGAAGACACAAACATAGATAAGCACATAACATAGAAAACGAAAAATAGAAGAAATAAGAACAAGGAATGAATCCACCTTAGTGATGGTGGCGTTTCCTTCTTGAGAAACCAATGATGTCCTTGAGCTCTTCTATGTCTCTTCCTTGTCTTTGTTGCTCCTCCCCCATTGCTTTTTGATCTTCTCTTATTTCATGGAGCATGATGGAGTGCTCTTGATGTTCCACCCTTAATTGTCCCATGTTGGCAAGGTTCGGCCATTTAGGGTGGGTTTGGGTGGGAAATTGGTTTTGAATTTTGAAGGTAGGTAGAGTTTATGAGGTAGGTTTATGGGGAAGAGTGGATGGATGTGAGTGGTGAAGAAGTGATGGGGAAGAGAGATTGAGGTGATTGGTGAAGGGTTTTGGAGAAGAGTGTTTATGGGATTGTGTGAAGAAGTAATGGGGAAGAGAGATAGGGATCCTGTGGGGTCCACAGATCCTGAGATGATCCTGTGGGGTCCACAGATCCTGAGGTGTTCAAGGATTTACACCCTTGCACCAAATTAGGCATGCAGAATGCCCTTGCACGCAACTCTGGGCGTTCAGCGCCAGGTTGGTGCCCATTTTGGGCGTTCAACGCCCATTTACTGCCATTTCTGGCGTTGAACGCCAGAACCATGCTTGTTCTGGGCGTTCAGCGCCAGGATGCTGCCCATTTTGGGCATTCAGCGCCAGAACCATGCTCTGTTCTGGCGTTGAACGCCAGGCAGATGCTTCCTCCAGGGTGTGATTTTTCTTCTGCTGTTTTTGATTCTGTTTTTAATTTTTCTATTTATTTTGTGACTCCACATGATCATGAACCTAAGGAATGTCTCCTTATATGAAAGCTCCAGCTGAGTAACATAGATGGCAGATAAGATGAGGAAAAGCTAGCCTTGCCATGGGGGATGACTTTTCGGCTATTTTGTAGAGTTCATTAGAGATGACTTCATGAACTTCTATTTCCTCTCCAATCATGATGCTATGAATCATGATGGCCCGATCCACAGTAACTTCAGATCGGTTGCTAGTGGGAATGATTGAGCATTGAATGAACTCCAACCATCCTCTAGCCACAGGCTTGAGGTCCAATCTTCTTAGTTGAACCGGCTTGCCTTTGGAGTCAATCTTCCATTGAGCTCCTTCCACACATATGTCCATAAGGACTTGGTCCAACCTTTGATTAAAGTTGACCCTTCTAGTGTAGGGGCATTCATCACCTTGCATCATGGGCAAGTTAAACGCCAACCTCACATTCTCCGGACTAAAATCTAAGTATTTCCCCCGAACTATTGTAACGTAGTTCGTTAGATCCGGGTTCTTACTTTGATCATGGTTCTTGGTGATCCATGCATTAGCATAGAACTCTTGAACCATTAGGATGCCGACTTGTTGGATAGGATTTGTTAGAACTTCCCAACCTCTTCTTTGAATTTCATGTCAGATCTCCGGATACTCATTTCTTTTGAGTTTAAAAGGGACCTCAGGGATCACCTTCTTCTTGGCCA
>NC_029785.2:108812925-108813802 GCF_000816755.2 Arachis ipaensis | reverse complement strand
CACTGGACGTCCCAGGAGGTCTTCCTCCTTGGGATTCACGTCCCCTACTTCCCTTACAGGTTCGGCCATGGGCTTATGTCAATGGCCTTGCACTCTCCTTTTGGATTCTCTTCTGTATTTCTTGGGAGAGTACTAGGAGGAATTTTAGTGATCCTTTTACTCAGCTGGCCCACTTGTGCTTCCAAATTTCTAATGGAAGACCTTGTTTCATTCATGAAACTTGCAGTGGCCTTGGATAGATCAGAGACTAAGTTTGCTAAATTAAAAGTATTTTGTTCAGAGTTCTCTGTCTGTTGCTGAGTGGATGATGGAAAACGCTTGCTATTGCTAAACCTATTTCTTCCACCATTATTAAAGCCTTGTTGAGGCTTTTGATCCTTCCATGAGAAATTTGGATGATTTCTCCATGATGAGTTATAGGTGTTTCCATAAGGTTCACCTAAGTAATTCACCTCTGCTATTGCAGGGTTCTCAGGATCATAAGCTTCTTCTTCAGGAGAAGCCTCTTGAGTACTGTTGGATGCAGCTTGCATTCCATTCAGACTCTGAGAAATCATATTGACTTGCTGAGTCAATATTTTGTTCTGAGCTAATATGGCATTCAGAGTATCAACTTCAAGAACTCCCTTCTTCATAGGCGTCCCATTACTCACAAGATTCCTCTCAGAAGTGTACATGAACTGGTTATTAGCAACCATGTCAATGAGTTCTTGAGCTTCTACAGGCGTTTTCTTTAGATGAATGGATCCACCTGTAGAAGTATCCAATGACATCTTTGATAACTCAGATAAACCATCATAGAATATATCCAGGATGGTCCATTCTGAAAGCATGTCAGAAGGACACTTTTTGATCAACTGTTTGTATCTTTCCCAAG
>NC_029785.2:108806720-108812719 GCF_000816755.2 Arachis ipaensis | reverse complement strand
GATCTTCAGATGGAAGTCCATGAAACTTGCAGTTCTGCTGCATCAGAGAAACTAATTGAGGTTTCAGCTCAAAGTTGTTTGCTCCAATGGCAGGAATGGAGATGCTTCTTCCATGTAAATTGGAATTAGGTGCAGTAAAGTCACCAAGCATCCTCCTTGCATTATTGTTATTTTCGGCTGCCATCTCCTCTTCCTGTTCGAAAATTTCTGAAAGGTTATCTCTGGCTTGTTGTAATTTAGCTTCTCTTAATTTTCTCTTCAGAGTCATTTTAGGTTCTGGATCTGCTTCAACAAGAATATTCTTGTCCTTGCTCCTGCTCATATGACAAAGAAGAGGGCACAGAGAAAATAATAATAATAATATGGATCCTTTATATCACAGTATAGAGGTCCTTGTGTTAGTAGAAGAAAAGAAGAAGAAAATCTGAACTCAGAGAGAGAGAGAGAGGGTTCGGATTTTTGGTAATGTGAGAAAGAGATGTTAGTAGATGAATAAATAAATAGAAGGAGATGAGGGAGAAGGATTTTCGAAAATAATTTTTGAAAAAGGTTAGTAGTTTTTCGAAAATTCAAATAAAAAAATAATTAGTTAATTAAAAAGAAATTTTTGAAAAAGGGGGGAGATAATTTCGAAAATTAGAGAGAGAGAGTTAGTTAGGTAGTTTTGAAAAATATAAGAAATAAACAAAAAGTTAGTTAGTTAGTTGAAACAAATTTTGAAAATCAATTTTGAAAAGATAAGGAGTTAGGAAGTTAGAAAAGATATTTTGAAATCATATTTTTGAAAAAGGTAAGATAAGAAGATATTTTTGAAAAGATATGATTGAAATTAGTTTTTGAAAAAGATTTTATTTTTAAAATCTCAATTAATGACTTGATTCACAAGAAATCACAAAATATGATTCTAGAACTTAAAGTTTTAATCTTTTTTAATAAGCAAGTAACAAACTTGAAATTTTGAATCAAAATATTAATTGGTGATGTTATTTTCGAAAATTTGATATAAAAATAAGAAAAATATTTTTGAAAAATATTTTTGAAATTTTCAAAAATAACTAAGAAATTTGAAAAAGATTTGATTTTTGAAAAAGATTTTGAAAAATGTGAGATTTTTAAATTGAAAATTTTGATTTGACTCATGAAAATAACTAGATTTTTTTTTTTTTAAATTTTGAGAAAGTCAAATCTCATTTTCGAATTTAAGAGAGAGAAAAAGGGAAAGATATTTTTTTATTTTTGAATTTTTATGATGAGAGAGAAAAATTAAAACATCATTTTCATGTTTTTCTCTTTTATTTTTGAATCAATCCCAAAACGAGATCACAGGATCAAAATACAATCCCGGATGTCTAATACAATAGTAAAAGGTCATATTTATAATAAACTAGTCACTAGGGTTTACAGAAATAAGTAATTGATGCATAAATCCACTTTCGGGGCCCACTTGGTGTGTGCTTGGGCTGAGCTTGAGTGTTACACGTGTAGAGGTCATTCCTGGAGTTGAACGCCAGTTTTGGTGCCAGTTTGGGCGTTCAACTCTGGTTTTGGATCCTTTTCTGGCGCTGGACGCCAGAATTGGGCAGAGAGCTGGCGTTGAACGCCAGTTTGCGTCGTCTATTCTTGACCAAAGTATGGACTATTATATATTGATGGAAAGCCCTGGATGTCTACTTTCCAACGCAATTGAAAGCGCGCCATATCGAGTTCTGTAGCTCCAGAAAATCCACTTTGAGTGCAGGGAGGTCAGAATCCAACAGCATCAGCAGTCCTTCTTCAACCTCTGAATCTGATTTTTGCTTAAGTCCCTCAATTTCAGCCAGAAAATACCTGGAATCACAGAAAAATACACAAACTCATAGTAAAGTCCAGAAATGTGAATTTAACATAAAAACTAATGAAAACATCCCTAAAAGTAACTAGATCCTACTAAAAACATACTAAAAACAATGCCAAAAAGCGTATAAATTATCCGCTCATCAGACAACCAAAGTTTTTGTACGAAAGGATTCTCTGTTGGTTTAGAAACTATACTTACAACGCGATTATTTTTATAAAATTATTTACTAGCAAGAATTTAATCGTCAGGCTCCTTGATGAATCCATATTTGACGATATATTTTAGTTTGATTTGAGTGGATTTCATCACTTAAACCCACATTTATTCATCCAAATAGCATACTTTTGTATTCTCTCCCTAAATTGAGCCTAATTGTGAAAACACGCTATTCTAATCACTTTCATCCGACTTTTATCCCATTCAATACTTTGATGGTTTTGATGAGTGATTTCAGGTGTAATAGGTTGGAATGGCTTGATAAGGCTGGAAGAAGAGCATGCAAGAGGGCGAAAACATGAAGAAAACAAAGGAGAAGCACACATTGGAGTGTGCTTGCACACAACCCCCTGTGTGTACGCACAAGAACCAGACAGCAATATGTGCGTGCACACATCTTCTGTACATGCACACAAGAAGAAAATCAGCATGTGTGCATACGCACACACCTGTGCGTACGCACAAGTTCCAGCGCGTGACTCATTTATTGCAAATCGCTGGGGGCGATTTCTGGGCCGCCAGAACCTAGTTTTTGGACTTTCTGAAGCTGATTCTTCCTATATCAAAGGGCCTCACTCCATGTGGAAAAGGGGGGGAGAAATTAGCGTTAGTTTAGCATTATGTAGGTTATTTTCTAGAGAGAGAAGCTCCCCCTTCTCTCTAGAACTAGGGTTTCTTAGTTTAATTTCTTTGTAATTTCTACTTTTAATTCTTATTTTCATCTAGTTTCTTCTACCTTTCTTTGTTTTATTATCTTAATTTCCTTATGTCACTTTGTTAATTTCTCATTTTGGTTACTTTTTATGTTTATGAGCACTCTTGTTATTTTAATTTACAATTAATGCAATTTATGTCTCAGGCCCTTTTATTGTTTAATTGAGTTGATATTCTTACTTTTCTTGCTTGGTAGTTATAGCATTTATTATTTCTTGGTATTTTATCATGCTTTTCTTTTATGCCCAGTAAGTGTTTGATAAAATACTTGGTTGGATTTTTGCCTAGTTTTTCACACTCTTGGTTAGGAAATTGGGTCCATGGGGTGAACTTGAGTGGTGGATGTCCATTCCACATTGTGTGAGGATTGTTAATTGATTTGGTTTTCACTAACACTAAGCCTTCCATTAATAAAGTTGGTAAGGACATGTGGATTGGGATCAATTATGCCCTTTTGACTAATTCTCGATGTTAGGATTGACTAATTGGGATTAATTCCACACAATTATCATGTTTGTGGTCCATAACTAAGATAAGAATCCCTAAT
Source organism: Arachis ipaensis (assembly GCF_000816755.2). Lineage (NCBI taxonomy): Eukaryota > Viridiplantae > Streptophyta > Magnoliopsida > Fabales > Fabaceae > Arachis > Arachis ipaensis. The sequence continues at coordinate 108,809,405 of NC_029785.2, read as the reverse complement.
TCCCCAATTCTTGTCAATAGCTCTTTTTTGCCATTTAATTCCCATTTTTATTACTTTATTTGCTTTCCATTTAATTCATTGCATGTCTTTTTATTTTATTGCCATTTACAATTCTTGCCTTTTATAATCAAAAACCCCCAAAAATCTCCATAGCCAATGATAAGAACATTTCATTGCAACTCCTAGGGAAGACGACCCAGGAGTTAAATACTCTCGGTTTATATATTTGCTTTGGATTGTGACATTCTTAGAATTAAAATTTGAGTGAGCGTTACTTGTTGGCTTGGAACTATACTTGCAATGCTAACCTTATTTTGAGAAAAATTCATATCCGACGGTTATGCTCTCATCACTCCTTTATTTCCTCTGGCTCCTGTAGATCAGGCTGAGCATCATAAAAGATGTCGTTCAGCTCTTCTTCGAGTCTCTCAGCCATATTCACTTCTTCCACCAGGGAATCAATGATATCAATACTCATGCACTCTCCTGGAGTGTCTAGATGCTGCATGGCTTTGACAACATTTAGTACGAACTCATCCTCATTGACTCTTAGGGTTACTTTCCCTTTCTGAATGTCAATGAGGGTTCGTCCTGTAGCTAGGAAAGGTCTTCCTAGGATGAGGGACGCACTCTTGTGTTCGTTCATTTCCAGTACCACAAAATCTGTGGGGAAGGCAAAAGGTCCAACCCTAACAATCATGTCCTCAATCATGCCTGATAGAAGCTTAACAGGGCCATCAGCAAGTTGAAGACATATGCAGGTAGGTTTAACTTCATGAGTTAAACAGAGCCTCTTTATTAATAATGCAGGTATTAAGTTAATACTTGCTCTGAGATCACATAGGGCTGTCTTTGTGCAGGCATCCCCTAAGGTGCAGGGTATCATAAAGCTCCCAGGATCTTTGAGTTTTTCTGGTGAGCTCTTTTAGATTACTGCACTGCATTCTTCAATGAGGAGGACTGTTTCTGCCCCTCTCAAATCTTTCTTATGACTTAAGATGTCTTTCATAAACTTAGCATAAGAAGGTATCTGCTCAAGAGCCTCTGCAAAAAGGATCTTGATCTCAAGTGTCTTGAGATAATCCGCAAAGTGGGCAAACTGTTTATCCTTTTCCACTTAGCGGAGCTTCTGTGGAAATGGCATCTTGTCCCTGTACTCATCAACTTTAGTTGATGTAGGTTGAATGCTACAGAATTGGAAGGGGGGGTTAGTAGCTTGCTTAGGAAGGGTCTTATCAGCACTTGCATGTGTCTGACCATCCCTAGTTGGTCGTTCAATGCCCTTGCTGCCTCCTTCCTGGCGTTCAACACCAGGAACACTGTTCCCTTGTGGGCGTTCAATACCAAGGGTGGGTATCCCTTCTTGGCGTTGAACGCCAAGAGTGCTGCCCCCCTTTGGGCTTTCAACGCCAGGAGTGAGCAACCCTTCTTGGCGTTGAACGCCAATGACATTCCTCTTTGGGTGTGCAACGTCCTTAGAGGTGTCTTGGACAGTAGTCTAGTTATCCTCTGTCGGTTTTTCTTCCCCTGGTCTCCTGTTGTTCTGAGGTTGGGTGTTCAATATTTTTCCACTTCTCAGTTGAACCGCCTGACATTCATCTTTTATCTGCTTAGATAATTGCTACCTAGTCTGACTCAGCTGTGCTTCTACATTCCTATTAGAAGTTTGAGTTTCTCGTAAAGTCTCTTGCAATTCCAGTCATTACTGTCCAAGGGCATGTAGCTGCTGAGTCAATGGGCCATTTTGTTTTGGAGGGTTAGATTCAGTAGATATTGCCTTAACCTCTCCTTTTATGGAAGTCTTATCAACCGAGTACAGATGCTGGTTCATGGCAACTGTCTCAATAAGTTCATGAGCCTCTTCAATTATTTTCCTCATATGTATAAAACCACCAGCAAAGTGGTCTAAAGACATCCTAGCCATGTCTGTGAGGCCATAATAAAAGATGTCTAATTGCATCCATTCTGAAAATATTTCAGTGGGGCATTTTCGTAGCATTCTTCTATACCTTCCCCAGGCATCATGAAGAGATTCATTATTCTCTTGCTTTAAGCCTTGGATATCCAGCCTTAACTAAGTCAACTTCCTTGGGGAAAAGTATTGATTCAGAAACTTATCTACTAGCTGCCTCCAGGTTCAAGCTGGATTTGGGTTGGTTATCTAACCGCCTCTTTGCTTGATCTCGCTAATTGCATGAAAATATTTCAGTGGGGCATTTTCGTAGCATTCTTCTATACCTTCCCCAGGCATCATGAAGAGATTCATTATTCTCTTGCTTTAAGCCTTGGATATCCAGCCTTAACTAAGTCAACTTCCTTGGGGAAAGGGGAAAAGTCAGAAACTTATCTACTAGCTGCCTCCAGGTTCAAGCTGGATTTGGGTTGGTTATCTAACCGCCTCTTTGCTTGATCCGTTATAGCAAAAGAAAAGAGTAGCAGTCTGTAAATATTCTGATCTACTCCCTTAGTTTGTACTGTGTCAGCAATTTGTAAAAAGTTTGCCAGGAACTCAGTAGGTTCTTCCTGTGGAAGTCCACAGTACCGGCAGTTTTACTGCACCAGAGCAATGAGTTGAGGATTGAGCTTAAAGTTACTTGGACTAGGAGCCATGTAGGACCCCAAAATTCTTCTGAACTATTCATTCCCATTTGGGTTCATAGTGAAAGAAAGGTAAGAGAAAGGAGT
>NC_029785.2:108777080-108799173 GCF_000816755.2 Arachis ipaensis | reverse complement strand
CAGTCTGTAGACATCCTGATCTACTCCCTCAGTATACACTGTGTCAGCAATTTGCAGAAAGTTTGCCAAGAACTCAGTAGGCTCTTCCTATGAAAGTCCAGAGTACTGGCAGTTTTGCTGCACCAGAGTAATGAGTTGAGGATTTCGCTCAAAATTACTTGCTCCAATGGGGTATGCTAATACTTCTTCCATAGAAGTCAGGGGTGGGGGCCATGTAGGACCCCAAAGAAAAGAATATTAAAGACTAAGATAACTAATTAATTAAAAAGAATTGAAAATTAAATAGGTGAATTTTGAAAAAGAAGAAAGAGAAAAAGTGAGAAGTTTTCGAAAATAGAAGAGAAGAATTAGTTAGGAAGTTTTGAAAAAGAGAGAAGAGAAAACAAGTAACTAATTAAGAAATATTTGAAAATAAGATAAGATAGGAGATTTGAAAAAGATTTGATTTTAAAATTTTGAAATTAAAATTGGAAAGAAAAAGTCAACAAGATAAGATAAGAATTGAAAAGATTTGAAAAAGATTTGATTTTGAATTTTGAAATTGAAACAAGATAAGATAAGGAATTGAAAAATCAAATTTGAAAAAGATAGTAAAGATTTTAAAAAGATTTAAAATTAAAATTTGAAAGAAGATAAGATAGGAGAGATTTAAATTGAAAAGATATGATAAGATTTGAAAAGATTTTAAAAGATAGGATTTAAAATTTAAAATTTAATTTTTTTCCATAAGAAAACACCAAACTTAAAATTTTTAAATCAAGATAAGATAAGATAGTTAAGATTTTCGAAAATTTGAATAAAGATAGAAAAGATATTTTTTATTTTTGAATTAATGGAGAAAGAGAAAAATAACTAAAAGACACCAAACTTAAATTTTTATATCTAAGACACTAATTTTTTGAAAACTTAAAAAGAAAAACACCAAAAGACACAAAACTTAAAAATTTTAAGATCAAAACAAGAACAACTTGAATACCACGAAGAACACTCAAGAGCAATTCGAAAATTCAAAGAAAATAAAGAACACACAAAGGACACCAAACTTAAGAACTGACACTAGACTCAAACAAAAGACAAAGAAAAGATGGATTTTTTTGAAAAAAAATTTGAAAGAGAAAACAAAAGACTCAAACAAAAGTAAAAAGTACCTAATCTAAACAACAAAGATAATCCAGTAGTTTGTCAAATCTGAACAATCTCCGGCAACGGCACCAAAAACTTGCTGCACGAAACTAACTCTGCACGTTTCACATAGATAGACCGACAAGTATACCGGGTCGTCCAAGTAATACCTCAGGTGAGTGAGGGTCGATCCCACGAGGATTGTTGGTTTGAGCAAGCAAAAGATACCTTGTAGATCCTAGTCAGGTGGATAGAAAATATAGTTGTCACGAGAAAACGCATAAAAATAGATAAATAAACAAAACATTACTAGATAGGTGTGAAGGCAATGGTATGAGAACGGTTGAGGCTTTGAAGATGCTTCTTCCTTCTGGATAAACTTTTCTCACCATCTACTCCAACTTCTGATTGATTTATTCCATGGCAGGCTGTAAATGATTAACGCCGGGTTAGCGGTCATTAATGTTCTCTGCTTCAGATCAAACGCCAAGTCAGTGGTCATCTAATTTGAACGGGAGTGAAACTCTAGCAGTCTATTCCCTTGGTGATCCTACTCAAACTGCCACAGACAAGGTCGGAACTTCCGTATTAGAGAACGCTGCTCCTTGGGTTCTAGCCTATACCACAAAAGCCCTAATTGCCCTGCACCTCAGCTGAACTGATGTCTCGAGAAGTTCCCAACGAAGCCATGGATTAGCCGTCTAAGAGATGTATAATCAAGCTTGTGATTCAATACTATCCCATCAAGGACTCACAAGAACCCATGTGAATAGGGATGACGATCAAGTTACACTCCTAATTCGTTATGATGAAGAACGAAGATACATCTTAGAATAGAATCAAGCATAGATTGAAGTAAAATAGTGATATTATTAATTCATAAGAATCAGTAGAGCTCCTAACATTAACTTAGAAAGTTAGTGACTCATACTGTACAGAGAAAATAATGTAATTCGAAAATATGGCATAAGGTCCTGAACAAGGGTGATCCTTGTTCTATATATACTAATCTAATAACAAAGGATTGCAGAAATAAGATAAGCTAGTCTTGTAGTGTGAAAATCAACTTCTAGGACCTACTTGGTGAGTGTTTAGGCTGAGCTAAGGTGAAGCCACGAGCTAGTGCTCCCTTTTGGGCCTCCAACACCAGCTTTGGACTCCTGAATGGATGTTGGATGCCAGCTACTCCCCTTTGGGTGTTGGAAGCCAGGAATGGGGCTGGTGGCTGGCATTGAACCCTAGTTTTGGGCCTTCATTTCAAAGAAAAGTATGTACTATTAATATTTCTGAAAAGCTCTGGATGTTAGCTTTCCATAGCCATTGAGAGTGCACCATTTGGACTTCTGTAGCTCCATAAATGCTCCTTCGAGTACATGGAGGTCTGATCCTGACAGCATCTACAGTCCTTTCTCTGTCTCTGAATCAGACTTTGCCAAAACTCCTCAATTTCAGCCAGAACATACCTGAAATCATCATAAAACACACAAACCCAAAGTAGAACCCAAAATGTAAATTTAGCACTAAAACCTATGAAAATAGAATAAAACTTGAACAAAACATAATTAAAACTATATGAAAATGATGCCAAAAAGCGTATAAAATATCTGCTCATCAACCACCAACTTCAGTAGGATATGATCGTAAAATGAATGAAAATGTTTCATTTCATATTAGAGTTGGGCCATAAACAACAACAAAAAATACAAGAGACAAAAGCTGAAAGACCTAACAAGGAGTAGGGTTTGGGGGAGAATCTCGAAAATATCATTTCGGCAAAAAGGGGGATGGAGGCGATTGAAGTACAAACAACACAACATAATGAGTAGATAAGGGGAGAGACTAATGCTGAAAGGGAGGAGGTGTCAACCCGATAGAGACGCCCAAGTTGATATGAAGATGATGATGTAGAACTATTGGAGTTTGGCAAAATCCCTAGTGGTTTACAATATCAAAGGGATCGTGAGATCCTATTCTCCTGAAGTGATGTTCTTATGTGAGACAAAACATCATCTCTCGTTTGTGAAAGGACAAATTTGTAAGTGTGGTTTCATGAATTCATTTTGTATTGATCCAATAGGGACAACTGGTGGCTTGACAATGGCTTGGAAGGAAGGGGTAAATCTGGCTATAAAGGGCAACAAAGACTTCATTATATAGTTCTTTATTGAGGTCCCAAATTAGTAGTCGGAGGTGTTGGCAGTCTACTTTTATAGCACAGGCCTAATCAAAATAGTTCAATATGATGAAATCATTATCATCATTTAGTAGGCAAGAGAGCAATACTGAATACGGGTGATTTTAATGCAACTGTAAGATATCATGAGAAGGAGGGGGAAGAGAAAAATCTGCACAATCAATCAAGCAATTCCAAGATTTCATTAATAGAGGAGGACTCATTAATATGGGTTTTATTGGGGCATTTTGTCCCCTTTTTTCTTTTTGCTTCCTCTCTTTTTTTCTTTTTTTTTTTATATATATATACAAGGAGTTAATGCATATGATTAAAGTGTTGGATGCATGAATAAGTGCCCAAACTATTTTCACATTTTCACATAAGAATATAAAATACCCAATTCCCAAACCAAGTATTCCCCAAACCCAATTTTTCCACACTTAATTCATGTACACTCTCACTAGTCTAAGCTAACCAAGGATTCAAATTAAGGACATTTATTGTTTCCCACTTAGAGTTAGTGATGTGCTAAAATAGAGAACAAGTGGGGTAAAATAGGCTCAATATTGGGTTGCAAAGGATGATGAAAGGGTAAGGCCATATGGGTATATGAGCTATAGTGAAATAAAGGCCTCAATCACATAAGTGCATGCATACATCAAACAATGGAAATATAGAATCAAGCAAGACAAAGATCGCAATTTTAGGGAGAATAACACACACCAAAACAAAATATTGGTTGATAAGATGCAACCAATCAATTAGGCTCAAAATCTCACTAGGCTTGTGCGTTCTAGTTCTAAAATCATATTCCAAAATAAATTTCTTCAAGCAAGTTCAAAAATTTTAATTCAAATTAGTGAAATGCCCTAAAATAGTTTCTTGGAAAAGAAATTATTACTTCAAGCAGGTAGTACCTAAATGCAAGCAACTAACTACACATGCAATCTATCATGCAATGCAACAACTAACTAATAAAGAAAATTAAGAATTAGTATTGAAGAAGGAAGTAGTTACCCACGAAAGTTGGTCCTCGACCTCCCCACACTTAAAGATTGCACCATCCTCAGTGCATGTAAAGATGAGCAAGGTGGATTAGGGTGGGTTGCTACAACTGATGAGCTTCCTTACAAAGGATTGTGTGGAGGGACTTGTTTATCGCCCCATTTCGAAGCTTTTTCTTTCCATTCTCGGTGGCCATCCTGAAAGGGGAGAAAAAGATGGAAGATTAAGCCCAAAAATAAAGCAAATAGAATATAGGTGGGGGCTAATGCCAAATAAGAGTGGGGTTCTCAACTACATGGTAGCTACAATATGTAAGTGAGAAAATAATGTAAGCAAAAGGGCATGTCAACTAATATTTGATGCAAGAGTAAAGTCAAAGTATAAGTAAATGGCATAAAGAAAATATTCGGAAGCATCAAGTTCAAACAAGAATTTACACAAGCAAGATTAGTTATAAGCATGAGAGATTACGGTTGATGAGTCCATATTTTACGATATATTTTGGTTTGATTTGAGTGGACTTCATCACATAAACCCACATTTATTCATCTAAATAGCATGCTTTTGTGTTTTCTCCCAAAATTGTGAAAACATGCTCTTTTGTGCTTAATTTAGTCAATTTTAATTCACTTTAATCCCATTTGGTGCCTTGATGTATTTGTTAAGTGATTTCAGGTTTTCAAGGCAAGTATGGGTTGGAGAAATGAGGAAAAGAGCATGCAAAATAGAAGAAACCATGAAGAAATAGAGTTTGGAAGTTCAAGCACCCGTACGTACGCACAAGTATGCGTGCACACGCACAACGAGGATTTGCGAGCGACGCGTACGCGTGGATGGATTTTTGGCCAAGGGACGCGTACGCGTGACCCAAATTACGTCAGCTCATTAATGCAAATCGCTGGGGGCGATTTTTAGGCCTCCAGAACCCAGTCCAACTCATTTCTGAAGCTATATAAGGCCAAAGTGAAGCTGAATGAAGGGGAGGCAATTAGGGTTAGCTTTTATCATATTTTAGTGTAGTTCTCTAGAGAGAAAAGCTCCCCCCTCTCTCTAGAATTAGGGTTCTTTAGTTTAATTTCTTGCAATTTCTACTTTTAATTCTTGTTTTCATTTACTTTTCCTTGCCATTTCTTGTTATTGCATCTTTATCTTCTTTATTTCTCTTGTATTTCCTTTATTTTGCCATTTTTATGTTATGAACACTCTATGTTAATTTTAATTTCAATTAATGCAATTTATATTTTCATGTCATTTATTGTTTCCTTTAATTGTTATTTTCATTTTCTTGCTTTTGGTATTTTAGATTTTAATTTTAATACAATTTAATATTATTTTATTCTCATGCACACCAAGTGTTTGATAAAATACTTGGCTTAATTTTCACTTAGTTTTTCTTCACTCTTGGCTTGGAATTATTGACTTTGGTGATCCTTGAGTCATTGATGTCCATTCTTTCTTGATATATTAGAGTAATTAGTTAATTTGGTCTCTCTTGACTCTATGTGACCCCTAGTGTTGACATAGGACTTAGGGATTGGAATTAACTATGCCTATTTGACTTATCTTCGATGTAAGGTTGACTAAGTAGGATTAACTCTTCATAATCATCATATGTTTGTGGTCAATGACGATGATAGGTAGCCTTAGTTCTTAATTACTTGCCAAGAGGTTTCTTGCATTTTAATCTTCCTTGCTTTGACTTTTAATTGCTTTTGACTTTTATTGTTTTTATGTTTAATTTCTTGCATGTTTAGTTTTCACACTCTTGGTTGAGAAATTGGATGTTTGGGTGGAATTGAGTTGTGGATGTCCATTCCGCATTGTGTGAGAATAGTTAATTGGTTTGGTTTCCATTGACGCTAGTCTTTCACTAAGTAATTAGTGAGTTTACTAGAGCTTATGGATTGAGACCAATTACACTCTTTGACTAATTCTCAAGGAGGATTGATTGATTTGGATTGGTTCCACATAATTGCCATGTTTGTGGTCAATAACTAGGATAGGAAACCTAGATTACCAAATTCTTGCCAAGAGCCCTTTTTAGCAATTAATTTCCATTTTCATTGCTTTTACTTGCTTTGACTTTTAATTCTTGCATGATCAATTGCTTCCTTGCTATTTACATTGTTTGCTCCCTTGCTTTCATTCCCAATCCCCCATGCTCTCTCTCATAGCCAATGATTGTACACTTAATTGCAACTCCTAGGGAAGCCGACGCGGGAGCTAAATACTCTCGGTTTATATTTTGTATTGAATTTATTATTTGATTGATGTTCAATTGTTAGGTTTGGACTATACTTGCAATGGACAAATTCTATTTTTAGTGTGAAAATCTAAACCCGTGCATTTGGGCATCGTCAACGGTCCCATCCTAACTCAATGATAATGAAGCACAAAAACAATGTTATTGAGTTAGAAGGGGCTAAAGCACTAATCTTTGTGTGTGGTGCAAGAATTGCAACAATACCAAATAAGTCACGAAGCACAAAAACTATCCAAGAAATATTCAACAGCCGAGTAGGAAATTCAATACCAATATTAAAATAACAAACTTAGAAAAAAAATAAGAACAAGCAACAAAGTTAAAATGCAATAAATGAAAGTATACAAATGCAATAAACAAAAAAGAATAAAAGAGAATAAAGATCAGAAGTGAAACTTTGAAAAGAGGAAGAAGAAGAAAGTAAGAAAGGAAGAGGAATGAGTAGGAAAGAAATAAAGAAAGAAGAAGTAGAGAGGAGAAACAGTGCAGCGAGGCGACGTGGATGCGTCAACCACGTGTACGCGTGGAAGGAAAGAAAAACTGGTAATGCGTGTGTGTCGGCCATGCGCATGCATGAGAGGCGCCGAAAGAAGGTGACGCCTACGTGTCAGGCACGCGTACGCATCGGGGTACATCATGCTCATCGCACCTTAGCCGTATGGTTCCAGCACAACTCTCTGGTTTTTGTACCATGCAGCAGTAGCATCAAAATTTGGGCATCGGCGCGTATGCGTCGGTCACGCGTATGCGTGATAGCCCCTTTTTTTAAAAATGAAAACAGGAGAAAAAGGAGTTAAACACTTTCTAGGCATGTTAATGCAAGGAAAGACTCCACAAAAATACTTAGAAATCAAGACAACATCAAAATTTCTAAATTGACTAAAATAACATAAATGAAAACTCTATGAAATAGTGTTCATTCAACAAACCTAATCAAACTCAAGAGGTTCACACGATAGCTAATCAAACATACCTAGACAAAGGGAGGAAAAAATAAGGTAAAAGAAAATACAAATTAGGAAGATCATACCATAGTGGGGTGTCTCCCACCTAGGACTTTTATTTATTGTCCATAAGTTGGACATTTTGTGAGCTCCGTGTCATGGTGGCTTGTGCTTATATTCATCCTTGAACTCCCAAGAGTGCTTGATCTTCAAGTGGTTATCAGAATTTCCAACCGATTTTACCAAGCCTTAGTGAGGTTTTCCACAAGATATGAGCTCCAAAAGTTGGCATTCATGTTGTAATCTGGGATCCCATATCTTATTTTTGCACCTGTCTTCAAAGTGATTCTCGTAATTCTATTCGGGTGGTAAGCAAGCCGAATTCTCAATGAAGCACCAAACTCTTCTCTTCGACCCATCCAATTGAGCACTAAACCAATCCTTGCATTTAATTCCTGAAATCTCAACCTTGATGACCCTTGATTTGCAACGCCAACCACTAAACATCCTTCTCTTATGCTTCGTCCCACAAAGCCTCATAAGTTGACCATTCGTTTCAAGCATACCATACTCAAATGGGGCAATAAAGCTAAGAGAAATAAGTTTTACCCACTCAAATGGAGGAGTATATGGTGACCAAGGTAGAGAAGTCTCCAACGATCTTGACAAAGCATATTCAACTCCCGTCCATCCTTTTCGAAGGACTTCCACCTCTTGACATAATGCTTCAATTTCAATCATTTTCTCACTAAGTTCCCCCAACTCTTCTCCGTCACTCAAATCATAAACCGGAAGTTGAGAGAAATCTACCTCAACGTTGCTTTCAATTTCATCGGGAGAAGGCTCTTCAAACTCAAGGAGTTCACTTGCGGATGCAAATTCATCACTAGGAGGACTTGATTCATGATCATCATCACCAAAGGAACTTGCCTCTTGCTCTATTCCTTCTAATTTTTCATAGGGAACATGCCTTGGAGGTTGTGCACTATCCTCCTCAACATTAATTTCAAGCTTCTTGGAGGAATACTCTACAACTCTAGATTCCCATGGAGGTTCAGCATCTCCTAAGTCTTCAACCAGTTCTTCCTCTTCAACAATTACGGCTTCCTCCAATTGTTCCAATACAAAGTTACATTCCTCATTTTCCAACGGAGTTTCTAATCTCTCCTTCATGCTACGCTCCTCATTAGATTCTCCACATGGGCCATGTGAGTGCTTTGAGTGTCTAAGTATTGGGAGGCTAGAATATTTACTACCTCGGTCAAGGTAGCCATGAACTCTAGTGCCATCCTTTGCATCTCTCCTTGCCCTTGAAGAATAAGACCAAGGGTGTCATCCATTGGAGATTAGAGTGGGTATGAGGGTTCATCGCTTGGGAGGAAGGGTTCATGATAGGAAGGTGGTTCATCTTGGTACTGGTATTGAGGTGGTATATGTGAGAATGGTGGTTCTTGGGAGTAATTGTGTTGGAATATGGGTGGCTCTATAGGTTTTCTTTCATAGTGATCACTGATGTGTGGAAAACGATCCAACACAAAACTCACCGGCAAGTGGACCGGGTCGCATCAAGTAATAATAACTCACATGAGTGAGGTCGATCCCACAGGGATTGAAGGATTGAGCAATTTTAGTTTAGTGGTTGATTTAGTCAAGCGAATCAAGTATTGGTTGAGTGGTTTGTTTTTGACAGAAACTAAATTGCTTGAAATGTAAAGGGAGAGGGGTAAATTGCAGGAAATTAAAGAGCAAAGAAAGTAAATAAGCTGAATCTTAAAGAACAAGTAATGTAAATTGCAGAAACTTAGATTACAAGAAATGTAAATGGATGAATCTTAAAGTGCAAGAAATGTAAATGACTTGAATTATAAAAGGAATTGGGAGTTGGGATTGCAGAATTTAAACAAGAGGAATTAAATTGCAACAAAACTGAAAAATAGAAATTGAATTGAAGTAAAGTAGATCTAAACAGAAAAGCAAGAGTGCTTGAGAAATTAAAACAGAAAATGACTTGTGCTTAAATTGCAGCAAATTAAAAGAGGTTGAAGATCTCAGGAGTGGAAGAGACTAGAAAACAAGTCTAGATCTCAAATCCTTCCTTGATCCAACAAGAGCAATTGCAAAAGGAAATGAAAAAGTAAATTGCAGAAGTAAATTTGCAGAGAGTAGAAGAAGATGCAGTAAACAGAATTGGAATTCAATTATGCAGTAAAATCAAACAAGAGATCTCAAGGTGAGATTGAAACAGAAGTTCTTCAATTCTCCACCCAAGATCAAAAGCAAGAAAATTAAAGAGTGCTCAAGCAAGAACCAAGAAGAAGAGAGATCAATTCTCCTTCCCAATTCTCCAAGATCTAAATTCAAAATAAAAGCTCAAAATGAAAATTCAAAGTAAAATCTCCAAGTGTGAAAAAGGTAAAAAGTTAAAAAGGTCAAAAGTTCAAAAAGGTCCCTAATTACATCAAACTAGCTCCTATTTATACACTTTCTAATTTGGATCTAAGAATTTGGATGGGCTCTAAAATTTGGTGAAGAAATGAATTAATTTGGATTTTTAGTGAATTTTTGGCCCATGGTGCACCTCCCAGGGAAGCGTTCGGCTCTTGGCAAGAGCTTTGGCCAAGAGCTTTGGTTCCCTTTCCTTCCAATGTGTTGCGCACAGTCCCTTGTGACAAGAGAACAAAGCTCTTTGCAAGAGCTTGAAAGCTCTTGGCAAGAGCTTTACTTGTCCTTGAGATCCTTGGTTCAAATCTTGGGTGGAGCACTTGTGGAGCTAATTTCCTTGGCACAAGAGAAACGCCTTGAAATATTTTGCGTGCCAAGTCTTGGACAACATCAGAGTAGCGCCCAAGTGGTGCTAGGAGCGCACCTTCCTTGCTGAAGCTTCCGTGTTTGAGACTTGCTGGGAGCATTTTGGCCAATTTTTGGCTTATTTTCCTTGTGAGTAGCGCTGGCCCCCCTCCCCTTGATCATGGGTTCAAGCCTTTGTGAGTGAATTGGCAAGCTTTTCTTCCTTAATTTTCTTTGGAGCATGCCCGAAAAAGCTCTTTGGTAAGAGCTTCAAAGCTCTTTGCCAAGATTCCTTCTTCATATGTTCTTGATAAAGCTCTTTGGCAAGAGCTTCAAAGCTCTTTGCCAAGAGCTTGGCTCTTGATACTTTGAAGGAAAGCTCTCCACAAGAGCTTTGTGCCCTTGTTTCTTGAATGCACTTATGCTTTTCCTTCCTTAAGCCACGCTTCCTTTTCTTGTGCCACGCTTTCTTTTCTTGTGCCACGCTTTCTTTCTTTGCTTAGATCATGCTCCTTAGGTTACGCTTTTCTTATTTTTTTTCTTCTCTTCACCTACAAGTAATCAAAACAACCAATCAAAGTATCGCCAAATTCACAAGGTTTATAAATCAATAAAAATCAATTAAATTTAGCTCAAACCTCATGATTTAGCATCAATTAATTGGTGGTTGTTTGATTCAAAGAAACCATGCATTTCCATTCCAAATTACTTACTTAGAATGCAAGAAAGTGCATAAAACCAAATAAAAACAAAGAAAAAGGCTAGTAAAACTAGGCTAAGATGACTTGTCATCAATCACAAGGATGAGGTAAAGGTGATTGGTTGTATGAGGGATATGGATCATAGGATGGTGCTTGGTAGAATGTGGCTTGTAAGGTAGGTTGAGAACTATGTTGTGGAATTGGTTCATAGGGGTATGGTGGTGGTTGTTGATAATCATAAGGAGGTCCACCATAGCCATTGGATTGGTACGCATCATGGTATGGTTCTTGCTCATAGTACACTGGTGGAGGTTATTGCCAAGAAGGTTGTCCATAAGCTTGAGGCTCCTCCCACCTTTGATTGTTCCATCCTTGAGCATGTTCTCATTGTAATTTCCATTTTCTACAACATAATTGTAACCAGACTCATAGCCAAAAGGATGAGAATTCATAATAGCAATAAAAACAAAAGCTGACAAAAATAAGCAAACAAAGTCCTAAAACTAACAAAAACTAACAAAGAAACAAAAGGCGAACATATTCACAATATATACAATAATAAATAATAAGGCACACATTTGCAATTCCCCGGCAACGGCGCCAAAAACTTGACGGAGGATAAATGTCGGTCTAGAATTTCTCAATAAAATTGTGTTGCAAGTATAGTTTTAAACTGACAAATAATCCTCGGTCAACGTTCAATTTGTTTGTCATAATGCAAACCAACAAAAATAACCGAAGTATTTAAACCTCGGGTCGTCTCTCAAAGGAATTGCAGGAAAGTATACTTATTATTGGTTGTGGAAAAGTATTTTTTGGGGTTTTTGAATGATGAACAAGGAATGTAAATAACAAGAAAATAAACTAACAACTAAGAAAAGTCTTAGCAAGGGGTGAGAATTGGAATTCCTATCCTCATTATCATCGTCAATTATGATGGTAATTGCCTTTTGCTCTCACTTAGTTAACCTCTAACAATTGAAGAAAAGTCAAGTGAGCAAAATCAACTTAAGTTCACAAATCCTAATCAAAGACTAGATTTAGTGAAGTTCAAGCCAACTAGCAACTTTCAATCACTAATCAACAAGAGACTTTGACAATTCAAGAGTCTCCAAATTACTCAATCCAAGCCAAGAACACAAAAATCTATTTTAAAATCCAACCAAGCATTTTATCAAACACTTGGAAGGTACAAAATAAAAACATAAAAAATTAACAGAAATAGTAAAATCTAAGACTAAGAATTGTCTTGGTTCCTTCTTCATGTGTTCTTGATAAAGCTCTTGGCAAGAGCTTCAAAGCTCTTGGCAAGAGCTTGGCTTCTGATTCTTTAAAGGAAAGCTCTCCACAAGAGCTTTGTGCCCTTGTTTCTTGAATGCACTTATGCTTTTCCTTCCTTAAGCCACGCTTCCTTTTCTTGTGCCACGCTTTCTTTTCTTGTGCCACGCTTTCTTTCTTTGCTTAGATCATGCTCCTTAGGTTACGCTTTTCTTATTTTTTTTCTTCTCTTCACCTACAAGTAATCAAAACAACCAATCAAAGTATCACCAAATTCACAAGGTTTATAAATCAATAAAAATCAATTAAATTTAGCTCAAACCTCATGATTTAGCATCAATTAATTGGTGGTTGTTTGATTCAAAGAAACCATGCATTTCCATTCCAAATTACTTACTTAGAATGCAAGAAAGTGCATAAAACCAAATAAAAACAAAGAAAAAGGCTAGTAAAACTAGGCTAAGATGACTTGTCATCAATCACAAGGATGAGGTAAAGGTGATTGGTTGTATGAGGGATATGGATCATAGGATGGTGCTTGGTAGAATGTGGCTTGTAAGGTAGGTTGAGAACTATGTTGTGGAATTGGTTCATAGGGGTATGGTGGTGGTTGTTGATAATCATAAGGAGGTCCACCATAGCCATTGGATTGGTACGCATCATGGTATGGTTCTTGCTCATAGTACACTGGTGGAGGTTATTGCCAAGAAGGTTGTCCATAAGCTTGAGGCTCCTCCCACCTTTGATTGTTCCATCCTTGAGCATGTTCTCATTGTAATTTCCATTTTCTACAACATAATTGTAACCAGACTCATAGCCAAAAGGATGAGAATTCATAATAGCAATAAAAACAAAAGCTGACAAAAATAAGCAAACAAAGTCCTAAAACTAACAAAAACTAACAAAGAAACAAAAGGCGAACATATTCACAATATATACAATAATAAATAATAAGGCACACATTTGCAATTCCCCGGCAACGGCGCCAAAAACTTGACGGAGGATAAATGTCGGTCTAGAATTTCTCAATAAAATTGTGTTGCAAGTATAGTTTTAAACTGACAAATAATCCTCGGTCAACGTTCAATTTGTTTGTCATAATGCAAACCAACAAAAATAACCGAAGTATTTAAACCTCGGGTCGTCTCTCAAAGGAATTGCAGGAAAGTATACTTATTATTGGTTGTGGAAAAGTATTTTTTGGGGTTTTTGAATGATGAACAAGGAATGTAAATAACAAGAAAATAAACTAACAACTAAGAAAAGTCTTAGCAAGGGGTGAGAATTGGAATTCCTATCCTCATTATCATCGTCAATTATGATGGTAATTGCCTTTTGCTCTCACTTAGTTAACCTCTAACAATTGAAGAAAAGTCAAGTGAGCAAAATCAACTTAAGTTCACAAATCCTAATCAAAGACTAGATTTAGTGAAGTTCAAGCCAACTAGCAACTTTCAATCACTAATCAACAAGAGACTTTGACAATTCAAGAGTCTCCAAATTACTCAATCCAAGCCAAGAACACAAAAATCTATTTTAAAATCCAACCAAGCATTTTATCAAACACTTGGAAGGTACAAAATAAAAACATAAAAAATTAACAGAAATAGTAAAATCTAAGACTAAGAATTGCAAGAAAACAATAACACAAATTAAAGAAAGCAATAATAAACATAAAATACCTCAAATTGTATTAAAAGGAAATTGGAATCAACAAGGAGTCATAAACAATAAAGCAACAAGGTAAAGAAAACAACATATAAAACTAAGAAAGCAAAGAGGTAATAATAAGAAATTAAAAGAGGAACTTAAATCAAAATAGGAAGTAGAACCTAAACCTAGATGAAACTGAAAATAAAAGAAGAAACCCTAAAACCTAGAGAGAGGAGAGAGCCTTTTTCTCTAGAATCCTACATCTATCTCTCACTAATGTATGTGAATGAATGGTATCCCCTTCTAGCTCCCCTCTACAGTCTCTTGTCTTCATTTTCGAGCCTGAAACTGGGCCAAAAGCACCCAGAAATTGGCCCCAGCATATTCCCTTTATTGCAGCACGTGACGCTCATCACACGTACACGTCAACCACGCATACACGTCGCTTGGACGAAGCCCCTGGTCATACGTACGCATCAGTCACGTGTATACGTCGGTTGGAAGATGGCGTGATCACGCGTACGCTTCAGCCATGCGCACGCGTCGTTTCCAGGTTCTCAAATCTTCAATTTCTTGTGTTCCTTCCACTTTTGCATGCTTCCTTTCCATCCTCTATACCATTCCTACACTATAAACTCTGAAATCACTTAATAAACATATCACTACATCGAATGGAAATAAAAGATGATTAAAAATTAGTAATTTAAAGGCCCAGGAAGCATGTTTTCAATCATAGTACAAAATTCGGAAGGGAAAGTAAAAACATACAAATTATATAGATAAGTGTGAGAATAGTTGATAAAATCCACTTGATTCGATCCAAAATAAGTCATAAAATAGTGGTTTATCAATAGTTTTGGCTAAGCTCAGAGAATAATATCATATGGCCACTACTATGCACTTGTAGGATAATAGCAATGATCATAGGCCCTTATTACTCACCTCTAATTCTGGCAATCGAAGAAGTAAACGATATTTCTGGTTCCACAAAAGGTGGTGCGATAATGAGACGGTGGATAGAATTGTGGATGTGACATGGCGGATCTAGGTTTGGGGTTTGGCCATGTTTCAACTCTTTCAAAAATTAAAAAGATGCAGACATGAGCTAGCCAAGTAGCAAGCAACAGGGTCAGGGAACAATAAAAAAATTATAGAGCATTTAGAGGATCACCTATCAATTTTGAAAGAAAATCCTAATGAGGTTGAAAAATCCAAAATACTTATTCTGGAAGAGCAGTTAATAGAAGCATATTGCATGGATGAATGGTTCTGGAAAGAGAAGTCTAGAGTTAATTGGCTGAAGTGGAGAGATTAACGCATAAGGTTTTTCCATTCCAAGCATTAAGCAAGGATTAAGCGGAACAAAATATGGCATTTGGAGGATGAGGAAGGTCAAACATGTTCTTCTTCGGGACTATTGGGGGAAGGACTCAATGATACTTTGAGAGTTTTTTCATTACTAGTTCCCCTGAAGATCCTTCGGAAGCTTTGATGGGTATAAGGAGGAAAATTTCAACTGAGACAAATAGCTTCCTAACTAGGTTGATTATATAGGAAGAGATTAGAAGGTCTATTTTTGCAATTAACCCAGGATCAGCTATGGGAGATGATAGTTTCATAGCTAAATTCTTTTAGTTCTACTGGCAAATCATTAAAGGTGATGCCTACAAGGCTGTCAAGAGTTTCTTTGAAGGTAATAAGATCCTTAAAGGCTTTAAGACATACTCAAATTTGTTTAATTTCTAAAGTGCCTAATGCCATGACCATGAATTAGATTAAACCTATTAGTTAAGCCCAGGTTTCTATAAAATTATCTCTAAAATTCTTATTCATTGTCTACAACATATTATGGGTAGAATTATTAGTGATAATCAAAGTGCTTTTAATCGTGGTAGACTAATTAGTAATAATATTTTAGCGGCTCATGAATGTATGCATTTTTTGAAGAATAAGTCTTATGGGAATAGTGACTTAGCCTTGAAGCTAGATACGAGTAAAACTTATGACAGAGTAGAATGGAGTTTTGTGTATTTTGTTATGAAAAGGATGGGCTTTTGTGCCAAATGAATAGATTGGATGAAGGAGTGCGTGTATATCTTACTTTATTATTGTGGAAGGTTCACCATTCAATTTTTTCAAAGCAACTAGAGATCTCTGTCAATGGGACCCCTTTTCCCATACGTTTCTTTAATCTGTGTAAAATGACTTTCTTTTCTGCTGCACAAAAGAGAATAGAATAACCTTTTATAGGGAATTTGACTGGAATTTTGACTGAATAGCATATGTCCATCCATCAACTATTTTTTATTTGTTGATGATAGCATTTTATTTTGAAAAAAAAAAATCACTACAGATGTGAAAATTTACTACAAATTCTAGATCTATACAGCAGGATAAGCGGGTAGGTGGTTAATCTTAGCAAATCAGCAATTTTTTAGTAAAAGTACACCTCAACAGTTGAGATAGGAACTTGCAAAATTATTAGAAGTTCCAAATGTGGGTATGCAGGATAAGTATTTAGGGTTTCCATCTGTGGTTAATCGGTCAAAGAAGGAGACATTTGCCTATGTGAAGGATAAGATCATAAAGAAGCTTACTCGCTGGAAAAGATCGCTTTTATCAGTGAGCAAGAGAGAAGTTCTTATCAAAGATGTACGCACAGTTATTTCTATTTATTCTCTTAGCTGCTTTAAATTATCAGAAACTCTACTAGATGAGCTTCACAGATTGATGATGAATTTTTGGTGTGGTCAGTAACAACAAGAATGAAAAATGCACTAGATAAACTGAAACACTGTGACCATAGATAAAATGATAGGAGGACTATGTTTTAAGGATCTAAAGGCTTTTAATCTATCTATGCTAGCTAAGCAAAGATGGAATTACTTATTAATTCTCATTTTCTATTCTACAAAATTTTCAAGAATAAATATTTTAGACTTACATCTTTCTTGAAGCTACAGCAAAATCATGCCATTTTTGGTTTGGTAGAGTCTTCTAAAGGTAAGGAAGGTGCTAGAAAAATGTGTTAAATAGAGAATAGCAACTCAGATCTTTGTCAAAATCTAAGATGAGCTTGGTATGGTTAGGATCTTCTATTTAGACTACCAAGAGAATAGAATCAGATTCAAAATTCATTGTAGGTTGGTCAGTTAATAGATGATTTCGGCTCCTAGAACTTGCAATTAATCAACATTATGTTCTATCCAAAAATTCGTGCATAGATATATCAAAAATCAATTAAATAAGGAGAAGACTATCTAGCTTGGATACTCAATAGCTCTGACCTATACTTAGCAAGCTCGGCTTATAGAGTAGCCTATCAATTTTATTATCCTTCAACAGATTTACTCTATGAACGCTTCAAAGAGAAGGAGAACTGGAAGGCTCTTTGAAAACTAAATTGTATGCCTAAAGTGAAGGTATTTTTGTGAAAAGTCATCTATAATGGATTAGTTGTGAAAAGAAGAATCCATGAACGAATCCAACAAGTAGATCCTACATGCTGAAGATGTCTAAGCACATCTGAATCAGCGATGCACTCTCTCGTATACTACCCTAAGGCGGTGGAGATTTGGAATGTTTCGTCCCTGGCAAGCATAATCCCAAAAAATGCAAATTTACAAGCTTGACAATAATGGATTGAACTTGTTGAAACTTTAATTAGAAGACTATGCTTCAAATTATAGCTTAGTCAAGTACCATATTTGGTGTGGGGGCTTTGGCTGGACATGAATGCTTTAGTGTTCGAAGGGAAGAAAAGAGTAAATAGGAAAATTCTAACCCAAACAATAGAGCCAGCATAGGAGTTTTTATGTTATCACTCTTGTCGTTGTTCACCGTAAACCATGACATTGGCAGCAAAGTTTTCTTGTTCTTCTTCAGGATAATTTTCTCTCTTTTATTTTTCTCAGACTTTTCTCTCTGAATTTTATCTTTTATTTTCTTTGTGTTTATCCTTTTCTGTGATTTTGTAATGTACTCGGATCTTATATTGTGTATGAATTCCTATTAAGGTTTGCCATTTAGTTAGTAAATAGGTTAAGTATGATTTTGGTTTCTATTGTTTAGGTTGAAAATCAAAATCGTCTCTAAGATTTTTTTTTTTTTTTGCGTTCAAAATTGTCTATAATGTTGATTTTTTTTTATAAAATCATCATTCTTTAAATTTTCAGACAAAAATACCCTTCTTTCCACTCATCATCAGTTTCAGTTCTCTAAAATTTTCCCTCTTAACTGCCTCCACCACTCCCAACCCTAACACAGAATAGCAACGCAATAGTGGCAACAACTTCCGGTGAAAGCGACAATGGTTTGGCTCTCCTTCTTCTCTCCCACACGCATTCCATAAACCCAAGGAAATACCCACCAACACAATAATTAACACCACCATTAAACCCATTTCGAAACAAAATTATTCCTCCACTGTTAGTACATTTAGTAACAATAATTTATTTTGTTTTGATTAAACAACTCAAACTAAAATTTGGAAAAAAGATAGAGATCATAGGTAGGAGAGAGTAAGATTGAGAGAGCAAGATTAGCGGATCTACCATTGTAGTCTCCACCTCTGCCTCTTCTCCTCAACCATCCTTAGCCACACCACTAACACACACATACAGAGAAGAAGCAGAGAATGAAAGAGAAAAATCAAGAAAAAATAATAGAAAATAGAGAAGAACAAAAATGAGAAAGAAAGGGAGAAAAATAGAAAAGTCACTGAAAAAGTGAGAAAAAAGGAAGGGGTTAATGACAAAGAAGAGCGTGAATAAAGAAGAAAAACAAAGAAGTTTGGAGGAGGGAGAAACGACTTCATTGGTGAACATGACCACTGCCACTGCCATCGCTGAGTCTTAAGAGAGAGAAAGGAGATGGGAGGATGGTGATATAGTGTTGTATTGGTGTTGGTGATGGAGATGTTAGTGAAAGGTATTTTTGTCTGAAGAATGATTTTAAAACAAAAATTTAACATTAAGGATGATTTTGAATGCAAACAAATCTTAGGGACAATTTTGATTTTCAGCCTAAACCATATGGATCAAAATCGTACTTAACCCTTAATGAAATAACTTAATAGCTTTGAGGAAAAAAATACTTTAGTAATACAATAATATATTTTAGACCCGAATCGAATGAGAAATTCTCTATCAAGTCAGCCTATGAAAAACTCTATGATAATGAAGATACTACTGGTAACTATCTCAAAAATATTTGAAAACAAAAAATTCCTCACAGACTAAAAATATTTGTTTAGCTGACTATGCACAAAGTTCTGCTCACAAATTTTAGAAGATAAAAGAGGGGACTTACCAATGATGCAAGTTGTTATA
This sequence comes from Arachis ipaensis, assembly GCF_000816755.2. Lineage (NCBI taxonomy): Eukaryota > Viridiplantae > Streptophyta > Magnoliopsida > Fabales > Fabaceae > Arachis > Arachis ipaensis. Next base: position 108,779,917 of record NC_029785.2, on the reverse strand, counting down.
GATGTCCTGGACATGATGAAACGTTGCTTCATGTGCTAAGGGACTACCCTTACATCAGAGACATATAGGAAAGAAGCGTTGATAGCACCTTACAAAGTGATTTAATCAATCAAAATCTTCACTGCTGGATGGAGAAAAATCTAAACTTGGTGGCTCGAAAATTCAATGGGATCTCTTGACCCATTTACTTCATTACTGTGTGCAATACTACATGAAAAAATAGCAATGATCTGATATTCAATCATGAAAACAGACCAGAAAATAGTATTGTCTACTCAGTGTAAATCCTAGCTAAAAGATATGAAGATGTTATTTCTCTAACTGAAGCTAGTAAGAAAACTCTCACCTCCGCTAGAGTGCAACACATTGGTTGGGAGCCGCCAGAAAAAGCAAGATACAAGCTCAACATGGATGACTCCTTCTCGTTAGTTTCCAAGAGTGGTACTTGTGGAGATTTATAGTTGGATTTTGGTTGAATACTGGGAATACTTCCATAACTAAAGCGGACCTTTGACTCATCTATATAAGACTGAAGCTTGCTTCGGAGCTCGACATCCAGAATCTGATTGTTGAAACGGACTCGCAATGCGCTTTGCAACTCCTCCATAATCACCCTACCCAACGGCACTCAACTTCTTTTATTATTCGTGCAATTTGGGAGTTATTAGCCAAGACTAGACATTTTCTCATTAGACATATCTTTAGGAAAGCGAATTTTTGAACGGACATGATGAGCGGATAATTTATACCCTTTTTGGCATTATTTTTACATAATTTTCAATATGTTTTTGTTACTTTTTATTATATTTTATTAGTTTTTATTCAAAAATCACATTTTTGTACTTTACTATGAGTTTGTGTATTTTTCTGTAATTTTAGGTATTTTCTGGCTAAAATTGAGGGACCTGAGCAAAAATCTGATTCAGAGGCTGAAAAAGGACTGCAGATGCTGTTGGATTCTGATCTCCCTGCACTCAAAGTGGATTTTCTGGAGCTATAGAAGCCCAATTCGCGCACTCTCAATTGCGTTGGAATGTAGACATCCTGGGCTTTCCAGCAATATATAATAGTCTATACTTTTCTCGAGATTTGATGGCCCAAACTGGCGTCCAAAGCCAACCTAAAACTTTCTGGCGTAAAACGCCCAAACTGGCACCAGAAATGGAGTTAAACGCCCAAACTGGCACCCAAGCTGGCGTTTAACTCCAAGAATGGCCTATGCATGTGTAAATCTCAATGCTCAGCCCAAGCACACACCAAGTGGGCCCCGAAAGTGGATTTCTGCACTATATGCACTTAGTTACTCATTTTTTGTAAACCCTAAGTTACTAGTTTAGTATAAATAGCACTTTTTACTATTTTATTCGCATACTTTATCATCTTATCACGTTTTAGAGGCTGACAAATGATTAGCCGTGAGAACCGATAGATGATTAGCCGTGTGGTAGCTATACCTGGTATTTTTCATCTGAGACGAGAAATCCGAAGTTGATTAGCCGTGCAAAGATCGTACCTGGTATTTTTCATCTGAGAGGATCATACAGCTTGCCATGGAAGGGAGCACGCATGATTGGAAGAAGACAATAGGAAAGCAGAGGTTCAGAAGCAACAAAGCATCTCCAAACGCTTATCTTAAATTCCCACCAATGAATTACATAAGTATCTCTATTTTATTTTATGTTCTATTTATCTTTTAATTATCAAAACCTCATAAACATTTGAATCCGCCTGACTAAGATTTACAAGATGACCATAACTTGCTTCAAGCCGACAATCTCTGTGGGATCGATCCTTACTCACGTAAGGTATTAGTTGGACAACCCAGTGCACTTGCTGGTTAGTTGTGCGGAATTGTAAAAAGTGTGAATCACAATTTCGTGCACCAGAACACTCTGGCAAAACACACCCAAGGACCTCCTTACGGCCTCCATTGTTGGGACCATGCTCCAGCTTTCATTGCCCCACAATTAGAAGCGGATAGAAGAGGGATAGTTTTTCCTAGAACTTTTTCTTAATATTTTTTTTTGTGTTTTAAGCCTGTGGCTCTGTTTTCTCATAAAAAAAAATAACAAGACAAATTTATAAATTTAATAAATTATAAATACTAATAGAATAATTAGAGTAAAGTATCGTTTTTGTCCTCAACATTTAGGGTAAGTCTTATTTGTATCCCTAACGTTTAAATCGTTCTATTTGTATCCTTAACGTTTATAAAAGTGATTCAATGTTATCCTACTATTAATTATACTAACAAATCAGATTATATTTTTCAATTATTCTTATTTGGATGTATTCATTCTCAATTAGGTCTCACTTGGATGTATTCGAATTTAATATTATACTCACTATTTGTGTTTAGATTCAATTATGTCCCTAGAAAAGTGAATTATGTAAATGTTGTAGGAATTATTTTCAACATTTGTTGAGCTATTTTTTGGAGTAGATCATCGATTCTATCCCAAACATTTGTATTCTAACTTCAAGAAAAGATTTTTAAAACTCAAACTAAATCGCTCATGATGTGTAATCAACAACAAGATAACATTGAATCACTTTTACAAACGTTAGGGATACAAATAGGACGATTTAAACATTAAGGACACAAATAGAATTTACCCAAAACGTTGGAGACAAAAACAATACTTTATTCGAATAATTAAATTTGAGGTGATTTGGCGAATAACTTAAACAAGGTATGGAATTTTGAAGTATTCTAAAACTCAGAAGAGCTTGATCATTTTATTCACTGATTAAAGTTATTCGGATTTTATAATCATTATTAAATCAAATTAAAAATAATATAAATTATAATATATAACTCATTTTTATAATTTGAA
>NC_029785.2:108764623-108777072 GCF_000816755.2 Arachis ipaensis | reverse complement strand
CTGATAGAGATATTTGACCCGAATAGCAATAGTTAGAAATTGATAATAGCTAATAATAATTAATAAATTAATAAATGATAGATAAAATAAAGAAAAGACTGAGGACCGTTTGAATAGATTTATAAGTGACTTTTTTTTTTTTACTTTTAATTTATGGAAATGTGAAGTATTAATATTTGGTATAATTTTTAAAGTAAAATTGTAACTTTCTAAAAAATTATTTTAGTGTTTAAGGAGAAGTTAAAAAAATGACTTCTCTCATAATAAAAAGTTTTTTATCATTTTTCTCTTAAAATAAGTATTTTTAGAACTAAAAAACCAAACACAAAATAACTTATTTATAAACTACTTTTAACATAAGTATTTATTATTTAAGCTATTTCTTCAAAAATAACTTGATTAAGTTGTTTATTCAAATTAGGCCTAAGAAAGTACCCGTCTTTAGCTAAGGACTCGTTTGAATAGGTTCATAAATGATTTTTTTAACTTTTAACTTATGAAAAGGTGTATTATTAATGTCTAGTACAATTTTTAAAATAAAATGACTTCTCTCGTAATAAAAAGTTTTTTATCACTTTTCTCTTAAAATAAGTACTTTTAAAACTAAAAAACCAAATACAAAATAATTTATTTATAAACTACTTTTAATATAAATATTTATTATTTAAACTATTTTTTCAAAAATAACTTAATTAAGTTGTTTATCTAAACTGAATTTTTAGCATTAGTTCAAAATTTAGGGCCTCGGTCATGTCGAAGGGGCTCTTGACTCTTGAGCCAGGCCCGTTCCCTTATAATAATAAAAAAAAGATGGTACCGCGGTACACAAAGATCAAAAGGAAATGGCGATTAAACTTGATTACGCCACTTTTAAAAAGGAAAATTGAATTTGCAGCCGAGGTTTTGGATCAACAGCAGCATCACTTGCCTCACTGAAAATTGTATCCAAGTTTGGATTCTCAATGAGAAATATAAAATTCATGTTAATAGTAAAAGTATGTGTGTAAAATGTAAATAGATATATTGTGTAATATATAAGGCAAAAAAATTTAATTTAAAAATATATAAATACACAAATCAACCACGCTCTAAAATTTTTTAATGAATGCTTTCAGCCATAATATAATTTCTCCTCACACACACACTCGCTGAGCTTCCCTCACCCATCTTCTTTGGGTAGCTGTTCTTTTCTCCTCTCTCTGTGACCGAAGTGCCTCTCTCTAATTTGATTTCCCTTTATCATTATGTTTTCCCATTATCACACTTTGCTTTAACCTAACCTTCTAGATTCTTCTTCTAAATCATTCTGTAACTGTCGCCGGCAACCGCTTCTTTCTCCTATTTCTTCACATCTCTATATATATTTATTTATATTCTGCACACTTTCTCTCTCTAGAAACACAGACCCTAAGTCCTTAACTTAATTAATGGGACACAAGAAGCGAAATTCGGCTCCGCGGTCCAAACATTCGCCGGCGACTTCTCCGGCGGCGCAATTCGCCGTCGTCGGCGACGGTACCGCATCGCCGGAGAAACAAGACTCAGGCAATGTTCCCGATCACAACAGCAAAACCAATAACGGCGTTCAGAACCCTAACGGGATCGAGTTTCCTCCTCCGCCACCGCCGCCGCCTCCTCCGCCTCAATCCGATGGTCCTTCCTCCGATTACACCGCGATCAAGCTCGAGTGTGAGCGTGCCCTAACGGCGTTCCGGCGCGGGAACCACAACAGAGCACTGAAGCTCATGAAGGAGCTATGCGGGAAGCAAGAGAACGCTGCTCACTCCGCATTCGCGCACCGCGTCCAGGGATTCGTCGCCTTTAAGGTCGCCGGAATCTTGAACGACCCTACCGCGAAGCAACGGCACGTGAAGAACGCCGTCGATTCGGCTCGCAAGGCCGTCGAGCTGTGCCCTAATTCGGTCGAGTACGCGCACTTCTACGCCAATTTGATGCTCGAGGTCGCGAACGACGGGAAGGATTATGAGGAGGTAGTACAGGAGTGCGAGAGGGCGCTGGCGATAGAGAACCCTAGCGATCCAGGGAAGGAGAGCTTCCAGGATGAGAGTGATCAGAAGTTGTCGACTCCCGAGGCACGTGTTTCGCATGTGCAAAACGAGCTGCGGCAGCTGATTCAGAAGTCGAACATCGCTTCGCTGTCGAGCTGGGTGAAGAATCTGAGCAACGGCGAGGAGAGATTTCGGCTGATTCCGATTCGGAGGCCGACGGAGGACCCTATGGAGCTGAGACTGGTTCAGACTCGAAGGCCTAACGAGATCAAGAAAGTGACGAAGACGCCGGAAGAGAGGAGGAAGGAGATTGAAGTGAGAGTCGCCGCTGCGAGGCTGTTGCAGCAGAAGTCTGAGTCGCCCCAATCTCCGAACGAAGTAGATAAGGATGAGAGGGGGTTGGATTCATCCTCAGCGGCTGGTCAGAGTAGGAGGAGGCATGGGAATTCGAAGAAGAATGGGTCTACTGCGGAGAGGAGGAAATGGGTGCAATCTTACTGGAGTTCGATGAGTGTGGAAATGAAGAAGGACATGCTTAGGGTTAGGGTTTCTGATCTTAGGTCACACTTTGGGTCTTCGAAGGATACTTTGCCTATTGATCTTTTGGCGGAGGCTGTGTCGTATGCTGAGGCCAATAAGACATGGAAATTCTGGGTTTGCTGCCATTGTGATGAGAAATTTAACGATGACGAGTCTCACAGCCAACATCTTGCGCAGGCGCACATGGGTATGCTCTCGCCGAATTTGCAGGGGCATCTGCCCCATAATGTTGACAGTGAGTGGATTGATATGATTCATAATTGTTCTTGGAAGCCGCTGGATGTTTCTGCTGCAGTTAAAATGCTTGAGAGTAGAATGAAATTCAAAGGTTCATCATTAGTTGAGGATTCGTACTTCGATCATCATACACAGGACTACTATGACTGTATTAACGATGCAACTGATCCTTACCATGAGAAAGAAGGTTTGGAATACAGTCTTCATAACTGTACAACAGAAAGCAATAACTATTGTAAAGCTGTTGCAAGTAATGTGAGAGAAGGCGTTGAAAACCAATTATCTATGTCACATCCTTTCGCTGATAGTTGGCCAGTATCTGATGATTCTGAGCGCGCAAAACTTCTGGAGAAAATTCATGCAGTATTTGAGATGCTTATTAAGCATAAATATCTTGCTGCTAGTCACCTTAGCAAGGTTATACAATTTACTATGGGTGAGATTCAGGGTCTTGCTGCTGGTTCTCAATTTCTAAATCATGGTGTCGATCAAACGCCAATGTGCATATGCTTTCTGGGGGCTTCACAGCTTAAGAAAATTCTCCAATTTCTTCAAGAGCTATCTCATGCATGCGGATTGGGTAGATATGGTGATAAAGGTAATGGTCTCATGAATGAGTTTCATGATATCAATCAAGGTCCTGAGATCAAAGAGAATATTGTTCTCAATGGAGATGCATCATGCCTCCTTCTGGATGAGTGTTTACTGGTGACACAAGTCACATTTGATGCTGCTCAGGGGACTGTATTGGATAATATGACTGCCCAAAGTTCTCATGATGGTATTTCAAGCGATAATGATGATTTTCTATCCTGGATATATTCAGGTTCAGCTATAGGGGATCAATTGACATCATGGATGCGAACCAAAGAAGATAATAAACACCAAGGAACAGAAATTATCAAGATGCTTGATAAGGAGTTTTATCAACTACAGACCCTATGTGAGAAGAAGTCTGACCGAATGAGTTATGAAGAAGCACTGCAGACAGTAGAGGATCTTTGTCTTGAAGAGGGAAAGAAGAGGGAAATTGTTGGTGACTTTGTCCAGCAAAGCTATGAGTCTGTCTTAAGAAAACGAAGAGAAGAGCTCATTGAAAGTGAGAATGATGTGATGAATGTCGGCAATAGGTTTGAGTTGGATGCCATATCAAATGTTTTGCAAGAAGCAGAATCAATGAATGTTAATCAATTTGGATATGAAGAAACTTATGCTGGTGTAACTGCTCAGTTATGTGACTTGGAATCTGGTGAAGAAGAAGAATGGAGAATGAAAGACTACTTGCATCAAATGGATGGTTGTATAGAAATTGCTATTCAGAAACTGAAAGAGCACTTGTCTATAGAGGTCAGCTTGTTGATTCTTATAACATGTCCACTAAAATGACAGCAAGTATGGACTTTTACCCTGATGTTCTAACTCATTTAGTTTCCTTTGCAGCTTAGCAAAATTGATGCTCGAATCATTAGAAATATTGCTGAGATGCAACAATTGGAACTCAAGCTTGGGCCTCTTTCCGCTTATGATTATCGGGCTATATTATTGCCTCTAGTGAAGTCATACCTAAGGGTTGGTATTTAAAATACTGTGTGTGATGTTTCCTCGTTTTTCATTTAATCATATGTTCCTTTGCTTGATCTTTTAGGCACGTTTAGAAGAATTTGCTGAGAAGGATGCAGTAGAGAAGTCTGATGCTGCGAGGGAAGCATTCTTGGCTGAACTTGCACGTGATGCTAAGAAGGCTAAAGGGGGAAGTGAGAACACAAGAAATGTGGATAAGACCAAAGATAAGAAGAAGACTAAAGATCACAGAAAAACAAAAGATCTGAAGGTCCTTATCATGCATGGTGAAATTGCTCGGATATTGTGCAATGTTCTATGAAAACTGATAAAAAAATATCTATTTCTTGCAGGCTTCAAGTGGTCATGAGGAGCTATCGCTGCAAGCTAGCAGTCCTGAGTGAGTATATGTTTCTAAACCTTATTTTCACCAGTTATTTACAATAACAGAAATTATAACTTGAATTTGAGACAATGTAACACTTAATGATGTTTTTGTTGTGCTTTGGCTGCAGTTCCAATACTGTTGCACCTGATAGTTACTTTCAAGATCCTGAGCTTGTTTCCATGAATGATAATTACTTGGAACAACAGGAAGAGGAATATAGACGGAAAATAGAGCTAGAAGAGGAGGAAAAAAAGCTTGAGGAAACTTTAGAATTTCAGCGTAGGATAGAAAATGAAGCCAAACAAAAACACCTTGCTGAATTACAAAAGAAATCATCCGGGATATGTTTAGAGGAAGTGGCGGACAAAATTCAGGATGCTCAGTTGAAGACAGTTGCTGATGGGACAGATGTGCATGATCATGTAAAACTGCCTATACAGGTTGGCCGCTCTCTTTTTAAGTTCCTTCCACTGTAAGGGGACCATTTTTCCTAGTCATTTCCTTTTTTTTTTGGTAGTTAAGAAAAGCTTAATTCTCATAAAAGAGAGAAGCAACAAAGTACAAAGATTGGAACAAGAAAATAAAATGGAATGTCACTAGTCATTAAGTTTCTATTACTGTGAAATGTACGACTTGAGGACTACCTTGTAAACTATAATTAAGCATTGTTCGTAATACAACTCTGAGCACCTTTTTTGTCCTTTTCTATTCCCAGGAGCAGTCAGCTGATGAGAATTGCTGTCCTAGTGATGTGGATAGTGTGATAGTAACCACTAAAAATGGTTCTTTGGTGCCAAATAAATATTCAGTTGATTCAGCTGATCAAAAGATATTGCATCAGCCAACCGTTAAACAAGGTTGGTAATAATTTGACTAAAGCTCTCTTAAAAAGCAGTGGTTTCTCCTTTATATTTTATGAATATTAGAGGGTGTCAACATTTTCTTTACCTCCAGCAGGTATACCTAATGGAGTTGTTCCAGAGAATGGTCATCAGTTGCCTGATCGTCGTCCAGGGAAAAAGCATAAACGGCATAGGAATTCTTCCAAAATGGTTGATGGAAAATTGGAATCTGTCTCATTGGAAAAGAATATTGAGGATGCACATACTGACAGACATTCAAGAGAGCATGTTAAATTCCATAATGATCAAGATGCAAACAATGGTAGGTTTTATTTTTAAGTTTTAACCTTGCCCACAAACTTCATCCCTGTAATGCTGATGCATAGTAATTCTTATCTAGTTATGGCTTTTTGTCATATTTAATTTATTCATAATTTACTTACTTTTTTTTGGCTTTTTCTTCATTTTTTAAGCAAGTTTCCCTATTGGGATCTTTTTTATGGCAGTTTGGATTATAATTGTTTTTCATTTCGTGTCTGGGAAATCAAGTGGGTAATGTGGCCACAAAGTTTTCATCTTAATTGATCTTATTTGATACAAATAGTATGGTATAGTGATGTCAGTTATATCTTCTCTGACAACGCTTGTCGAGTTTATGATCTTATTTGGGTCAATATACTTCTGACTATTAATTTCAATTCAACATAAAATTTTATTATGTTTGAAAAATTTATTAGCATAGTATTGCTTATGCTTCTTTTCCTTCAGAATTGTCAATATGCGAAGCCAAAAATCTTTTCACTGTGACCCCATTTGCATCATTTCAAATTTCGTTTTTTTGTTTTTAATATTTTATATTTAATTTAAGATATTTTTTTATTCTACTTTCCAAAATATAGAAACCCGTTTGCTAATGGTTGGTTGTACCCATCAGGGTGGGAAAGCAATGTATCAAAGGCGAAGAAAGATCTTCAAATGGAAGATGAGGAGGAGGAAAGATTCCAAGCTGATCTTAAAAAAGCTGTACGACAAAGCCTGGGTATATTTCTCCCCCTTTTTCAGTCATATTTAGTCAGGTTGCATTCATACTTGTTAACATATACCTTTCTTCCAGGAATATAACTTATAAGTGCCATATTGTGGACAGTTAATATCTGTACTAGGTTCAGATTTAAGTAATAGGATATTGCCAGTATTTTATAGGGAATGGACTTTTCATTGATTGCTTGCATAGTTGTATTTATAACCATAGTAGATAACCATTTAGGTAACATTTAGGTTACCTATAATCTATAAGGTGCACAGATGCAGAGGTACAAGTAGCCATATCAACACTACAAATTATCTTTAAACTATGGAATGATTATGGGATGTTGTTTCATGGGAATATACAAACTCCTAAACAACGTATTATAAAGAGGAACCTCCATGGTTTTCTAACCCCCAAAGTTTTTGGCCAAAGTCCATAAAATATATTGGGTGACTTAGATACCTAAAGAGTGCTTAAGATTCAAAGGGGATATAATTGCTGTTTGTATAATTTTGTTGCTAACCAAACACCTTCGTAAAATGTCTTTTTACAAGGACTGCCTTGCATTTGGGTGGTATTGGCTCACTGGAAGTATGTGATGCACTGATACTTGGCTATGATGTATTTTCAGAATTTTAGGGCAGCCCTCTATAAAGCATCCCATGTTATGTAGTGTGAAAGGGTCGGACCTAAAAGGTATAGTGTAGGCAACCTAACCTAATGCAGCCATCTATGGTTGATTCCACGGTTTGAACCCATGATCTTCAGGTCATCACATGGAGACAGTTCAACTGTTACTCCAAGGTTACCCATCGTTTTTAGAACTTCAAAACTAATTTCACAATTAATTTCAGCATTCAACAAAGAGGGCTTGTGCAATTTCAAAATCTAAAGCACCATTGTTCCTCAAATCTTATGTGAGGATGTGGGTGGAAATTCCCAAATCTCTGCCATCTGGGCTGGAAAGATGGCTTGCTTTCGTTACAATTCAAATTCAAATGCCAACTTTCTCAATGATTTATTTATTTTTGCTTTTGTGACATGAATGATTGATCCTACATCTTCACATCATCTGTTGATTGCATTTAGGACCTGGACTGCTCCCATTCACCGAGTGCTTTAGAGATTTGTTGTCTGTTGTTGGGCTAAATGTTATACTGCTTGCTGATCACTTAGTGTTCACTTTCTTTTTCTTTCTAGTGCACAGAATTTTATAACTTTTTTATGTGTTCGCCTTATCTGTAGCTACAGAACGTCGTGGTATCCATATTTCTGTTTGGATTGGATGCTAACCTGGCATAAATTATTAACCATGTCATGACAGGGATGCGTATATTTCCTGTTTGCATTTAATAAGCTATAATGAACCTTATAGCTGCTTAAGAAACGCAATGTTTATTTCATCTCCCATCCTCTAATAATTACAGAAACCTTGATCACTTTCTAACCTCGTTAGAGATCATTCATTTCAGACACATATCAAGCACGTGGAAAACTGCCTTTGGATTCTAGTTTAAGAATGTCTCAGAGATCTGCTTCACAAGTAGATTCATTGGGTTTTCCAACAGAGAAAGACTCAACTGAGGATGCAAATGGAACTACATTGCTTGGTACTGGGCTAAAGAATGAAGTTGGTGAATATAACTGTTTTCTCAATGTTATTATACAGGTAGATCTTTTGAAAGTCAGTTTTCCAATTTGTAATAATCTTGCTGGAATTTTATTTCATTGATTCATTGTTTTCTAAAGCCTTAAACAATTTCTCGCCTCTGCATGAACTCAGTCTTTATGGCATTTAAGACGCTTTCGGGAGGAATTTCTTGGCAGATCAAGATCAGAGCATGATCACGTTGGCAATCCTTGTGTTGTCTGTGCATTGTATGAGATCTTCACTGCTTTGGACCTTGCATCAAAGGACTCAAGGAGAGAAGCAGTAGCACCTACTTCCCTGCGAATAGCTCTAAGCAACCTATATCCAGATAGTAACTTCTTCCAGGAGGTAACTTCACTAACATAGGAAGAGGTAAAAACTTTCTTTTGTGGACAATGTGATTTATATACCATTGTCTGACAGGCTCAGATGAACGATGCTTCTGAGGTACTTGCAGTGATATTTGACTGCCTTCATCGTTCATTTACCCGTGGTTCAAGTGTTTCTGACACCGAGTCAGTGGAAAGTAATTGCATGGGATCTTGGGATTGTGCAAATAATACTTGTATAGCACATTCACTTTTCGGAATGGACATTTTTGAGCAAATGAACTGCTATCACTGTGGTCTCGAATCCAGACATTTGAAGTATACTTCCTTCTTTCACAATATAAATGCCAACGCATTACGAACAATGAAGGTATCTCTAGGAAGGATTTTTTCTTTAAACATTTGACAATTTATAGATTTCTGATTAACTGCAGGCAGAAAAATGAACAAACTATTATTCTTCTTGTGTAACTTATCCCTCTTCACTTTCCAGGTTATGTGTTCTGAAAGTTCCTTTGATGAGCTATTGAACCTTGTGGAGATGAACCATCAATTGGCTTGTGATCCAGAAGTTGGTGGTTGTGGCAAGCTTAACTACATCCATCACTTTCTTTCAACTCCACCTCATGTTTTTATGACAGGTGCCTCAATTGTGACATGTGGAATGATTTATCTTTTGGTTCCATATCTTTTGTATGATTTGTTGGGCTCTCTCTTACAATTTTGTTTTTTCAGTTCTTGGTTGGCAAAATACATGCGAGAGTGCTGATGATATAACAGCCACTGTGGCAGCCCTGAGCACTGCACTAGACATCAGTGTCCTATATCGAGGCTTAGATCCTAAAAGAACCCATAGCTTGGTATCAGTGGTATGTATTTTGAATGATAATATGCAAGGAATGTTTATGTTCTACATTTATTACCTTTTCTATGCAGCTGTAAGAGATTAATTTCACTTATGATGGAAGAAACAAATGCAACAGTCATTTCCTAATTATAAACAGATTAATTTCTTTATGATTTAAAATTTGCGATCCAAACCTTGTCTTTCTGTACTATTGTAGTGTCTAATGTGTTCAAATTGAACCTCAGGTTTGCTACTATGGCCAACATTATCATTGCTTTGCTTACAGTCATGACCATGATCAATGGATTATGTATGATGACAAGACTGTCAAGGTGAGTTGAGTCTTTCTAAATGATCTGATATATCACGTTTTGTTGTTCTTGCTCAAACATCTGTCTCCCAATATCCAGATAATTGGTGGATGGGCAGATGTTCTTACAATGTGTGAAAAAGGGCATCTACAACCTCAGGTTCTTTTCTTTGAAGCTGTAAACTAGTTTTGTGGTGGAATTGATAACATCTTTTTGCTGGACTGAAGAATTGAGTTTGACATGGTTTGGCATCCAACTGGTGTCTGGTGTGGCCCTGTTCCACTCGTCAGCAGATGCATTTCTGCATAATGCACGAATGGTTAAAGCAAATAAAGTTGCAAGTTTCAGACATGTCAACAAGTTTTTGGTATACATCGGTTGGGATATATAGCATTTAAAATTTGTGAAATACTTCTCAGGTTCAATAGGAAACAAGTTCTGACAGGGAGAATGATGGCGAAAAACATTTTAGGATGACTTAGAAGAGCTCAGACAGTGGTGTTTGGTACCGAGTATTGGTCAAGACGGTTAATTTTGAAAACATCCTATTCATTTCTTGTATCCATACAATAAAGCATGTTTTGGTATTTGCTAGAACACCACAATATGTTGGGGTTGGCCATGATGATGTGGGAGGATACCTAAGCCCTTTGATGATGGAATAATTGCCCATTATTGTTGGGGAGGCATAGCATTTGTAATAGGGGAAATTGTTCTGCTGCCATGGAAGGATTATCCTTCTCTTCCTCTTCCCCCACCCAAAAAGAAAAAAAATGTTTGAAAAAAAATAAAAAGTTAGAGAGGAAATGTATAGCTTACACTACAATTAGATTTGTCAAAGATGTCAGCTTGTTGCCACTGTGGCTGAAAAAGGAGTGTCCTTGACTGATCCTTATGGACAACTTTTCTCCCTTTAGTGATACCGTGATGGAACATGCTGGATGCCGGGGGTATACATTCAGCAGTAAATTGAGGAGGTTCCATCCTCTGGATCCGCATCACTACTGTATTTTACTTCCATTTCTCTCTCTCTCTCTCTCTCTCTCTCTCGTCTTTGGGGTGGGGGAATCAGGATTTCCAGTGGTTGAGTATAGAATCCAATTATAGCTGCAGATGGCAACTATAGGTGAGCGAGCAAAAGGCTGAAAGGTTTTGACACAATTTTGTCCTGTACTTTTTTAGGATATACCATCGATTGGGATGGATTACTGTACTTCATTATTTTATATGCTAGTGCAATCTTGCACAATTTGGCATCTTAATTTTCTAATCTCTTTCCTGGCTCCTATCTTTCTGTTCAAGGTTATTAACTTATAATTTAATTCGATGCAAGGTCTTTGTTTGAGTTTCATTTGCAGAATTGGGTATTGTAACGAAATTAAGTAATTTTTTGCAGAAAGTGTGTATCAAGTATATTTGTATTTTTCTATTGTGAAAAAGTATTCTTTATTAAAAAACACCAAGAAAATGACAAATAGGTTTCTATTTATTTCAAAAATAAAGTTTTTCATCAAATTTAGTTGCAAAAACTTTTACCTTTGAAAATGTAGGAAAAATATCTTTTTATGATAAAAGATAAGAAATTTATTTGTTTTTTCCTCAAAAGCACTGCATTCTATAGTATGACCTTTTGGAGTTTGCCCAATTTTTTTAGCCCGTGGTATTTTCTAGTTTGGTAGGCCAAACACTAATTTGTTGTGGATTGAAATTTTCTGGCTATTAAGTTATTGCGTTTACACGAAAGGATTCGATTTTTAATACTTGTTTAAGTAAATAAATGAGTTAAATACTTAACCAATCCAAGTTAGTTTGTTTGTTTGCATAAATTTTTGTAAGACCTTTTTTTTTCCTTTTTTGGGGTTAACAACATTGAGTTCTCAATTTTTTGTTATAAAATTCTAATACTATTATAAAATCACTCTACCAAAAGGATTAAGCTACTCAAGGTAGACACATAAATGAATTTAATTATGAAATTTAATACACAATTTAATATGTTTTTCTTTTTTTCTCTGTTTCTCTTTAGATTGTTGTGTCAAATTGTATCAATAATTTTGAAAAAATAAAAAAATTTTAGTGTATCAACAGCTATATTAATTAAAGATCATACTAGAGTGAAGCATGTTTTTTAACAAAAAATACAAAATAAAACATCATATATAATGCATATTTTTTTCAAAAATTTAGTTATAATTTTCACACTTTGTTCAATTTTATACTTCACCAAAAAATATTTTATTTATTAAGTGCAACTCGTTAATTTTTTTAATTCATCATTTTGACTGAGTGAATATTACTAACAATTCTTTAAGTGTTAACTAATGAAAAGAGAATGATAAAATAATTTCTAACACTTTTATTGAATAAGAGTATACTTAAGAATCTAATAATAAATTTATATATACAATTGAAAAAAATGCATAATATCATAAAAATATGCAAGTTAAAGGATCACTAGGAAGTTGTCTCAATGTAAGGACATACCTTAGACACTAAAGTTCCAACATGTTTATAGAGAAGTAATTAAACAAAAAAAAACTTGCAGTTGAGCTCTCTAATTTTGGGACACATCTCCTAAAAAGATATTTAGGATTTTATCTCCTAAATTTTTTTTGTCTAAAGTCATGTACTCTTATATTTTAGATCATGACAACAACAAAGAACTCATAAATTCAGTTAAACAAAATATATAAATTCGATTATAA